>NC_064641.1:974596916-974899946 GCF_023864345.2 Schistocerca serialis cubense | reverse complement strand
TCCGATGCTTCACTTCAGGTGTTCTGCATCCCTTGGACCTTCTTATTGACGATGAAACACAGAAATTTCATCGGAATTAAATAAAAAAGGCACAATGCCGACTTAAGTACAATAATACTGACTCTTCTTACTGACAATGTTTGAACCATTCTATTGACACTAGTTATAGATTCCGATTCCTCACTTCAGGTTTACTGTATCCCTTGGACCTTCTTATTGAACAACGAGACACAGAAATTGCATCGGAATTATATACAAAAGGCACAATGCCGATTTAAGTACATGTAGACTGACTCTTCCTACTGTCTATGCTTTGAAACATTCCTGTGACTCTAGTTATAGATTCCGATGATTCACTTAAGGATTACTGTATCCCTCTGACCGTCGTAATGAAGATGAAACACAGAAATTCCATCGGAATTAAATAGAAATGGCACAATGCCGACTTAAGTACAAGAAGAATGACTCTTCCTACTGTCTAGGTTTTGAACCATTCCTGTGACACTAGTTATAGATTCCGATGCTTCACTTATGGTTTACTGTACCCCTTGGACCTTCTTATTGAACAATGATACACAGAAATTGCGTCGGAATTAAATAGAAAAAACACAATGCCGGCTTAAGTACAAGAAGACTGACTCTTCTTACTGACTATTTTTGAACAATTCCTGTGACACTAGTTATAGATTCCGATGCTTCACTTCAGGTTTACTGTATCCCTTGGACCTTCTTATTGACGATGAAACACCGAAATTCCTTCGGAATTTAATACGAAAGGCACAATGCCGACTTAAGAACAAGAAGACTGACTCTTCTTACTGACTATGTTTGAACCATTCCTGTGACACCACTTATAGATTCCGATGCTTCACTTCAGGTTTACTGTATCCCTCTGACCTTCTTATTGACGACGAAATTCAGAAATTGCATCGGAATTAAATAGAAAAAGCACAATGCCGACTTAAGTACAAGAGGACTGACTCTTCTTACTCACTATGCTTTGAACCATTCCTGTGACACTAGTTATAGATTCCGATGCCTCACTTCAGGTTTACTGTATCCCTTAGACCTTCTTATTGACAATGAGACACAGAAATTGCATCGGAATTAAATACAAAAGGCACAATGCCGTCTTAAGTACAAGAAGACTGACTCTTCCTACTGTCTATGTTTTGAAACATTCCTGTGACACTAGTTATAGATTCCGATAATTCACTTCAGGTTTTCTGTATCCCTTGGACCTTTTTATTGACGATGAAACACAGAAATAGCACCGGAATTAAATCCAAATGCACAATGTCGACTTAATTGCAAGAAGACTGACTCTTCTTACTGTCAATGATTTGGACCATTTCTGTAACACTAGTTATAGATTCCGATGCTTCACTTCAGGTGTACTGTTTCCCTTGGACCTTCTTATTGACAATGAAACACAGATATTGCATCGGAATTATATACAAAAGGCACAATGCCGACATAAGTACAAGTAGACTGACTCTTCTTACTGTCTATGTTTTGAACCATTCCTGTGACACTAGTTATAGATTCTGATGCTTACCTTCTGGTTTACTGTATCCCTCTGATCTTCTTATTGACGATGAAACACAGTAATTGCATCGGCATTAAATAAAAAAGGCACAATGCCGACTTAAATACAAGAAGACTGCCTCTTCCAACAGTCTATGTTTTGAACCATTCCTGTGACACTAGTTATAGATTCCGATGCTTCACTTCAGGTTTACTGTATCCCTCTGACCTTCTTATTGACGATGAAACACAGAAATTGCATCGGATGTAAATAGAAAGGCACAATGCCGACTTAAGTACAAGAAGACTGACTCTTCTTACTGACTATGTTTTGAACCATTCCTGTGACACTAGTTATAGATTCCGATGCTTCATTTCAGGTTTACTGTATCCCTTGGACCTTCTTATTGACGATGAAACACCGAAATTCCATCGGAATTTAATACGAAAGGCACAATGTCGACTTAAGTACAATTAGACTGACTCTCCATACTGACTATGTTTGAACCATTCCTGAGACACCACTTATAGATTCCGATGCTTCGCTTCAGGTTTACTGTATCCCTCTGACCTTCTTATTGACGATGAAACACAGAAATTGCATCGGAATTAAATAGAAAAGCCAAAATGCCGACTTAACTACAAGAAGCTTGACTCTTCTTACTGTCTATGTTTTGAACCATTCCTGTGACACTAGTTATAGATTCCGCTGCTTCACTTCAGGTGTACAGCATCCCTTGGACCTTCTTATTGATGATGAAACACAGAAATTGCATCGGAATTAAATAGAAAAGGCACAATGCCGACTAAAGTACAAGACAACTGACTCATCCTACTGTCTATGTTTTGAACCATTCCTGTGACACTAGTTATAGATTCCGATGATTCACTTCAGGTTTACTGTATCCCTCTGACCCTCTTATTGACGATGCAACACAGAAATTGCATCGGAATTAAATAGAAAAGGCACAATGATAACTTAAGGACAAGTAGACCGACTCCTCCTACTGTCTTTGTTTTGAACCACTCCTGTGACACTAGTTATAGTGTCCGATGCTTCACTTCAGGTTAACTGTATCCCTCTGACTTTCTTATTGACGATGGAACACAGAAATTGCTTCGGAATGAAATAGAAAAGGCACAATGAAGACTGAAGTACAAGAAGACTGACTCTTATTACTGTCTATGTCTTGAACCATTCCTGTGACACTAGTTATAGATTCCGATGCTTCACTTCAGGTTTACAGTATCCCTCTGACCTACCTATTGAAGATGAAACACAGAAATTGCATCGGAATTAAATACTAAAGGCACAATGCCGACTTAAGTACAAGAAGATTGACTCTTCTTACTGACTATGCTTTGAACCATTCCTGTGACACTAGTTATAGCCTCCGATGCTTCACTTCAGGTTTATTGTATCCCTGTGACCTTCTTATTGATGATGAAACACAGAAATTGCATCGGAATTAAATACAAAAGGCACAATGCCGACTTAAGTACAAGAAGACTGACACTTCTTACTGTCTATGTTTTGAACCATTCCTGTGGCACTAGTTATAGATTCCGATGCTTCACTGCAGGTTTACTATATCCCTTGGACCTTCTTATTGACGATGAAACACCGAAATTGCTTCGGAATTGAATACGAAATGCACAATGCCGACTTAAGTACAAGAAGACTGACTCTTCTTACTGACTATGTTTTGTACCACTTATTGATTCCGATGCTTCACTTAAGGTTTACTGTATCCCTCAGACCTTCTTATTGTCGATGAAACACAGAAATTGCATCGGAATTAAATACAAAAGGCACAATGCCGACTTAAGTACAAGAAGACTGACTCTTCTTACTGACTATGTTTTGAACCATTCCCGTTAGACTATTTATAGATTCCGAATTCTCACTTCAGGTTTACTGTATCCCTTGGACCTTCTTATTGTCGATGAAACACAGAAATTGCATCGGAATTAAATACAAAATGCACAATGCCGACTTAAGTACAAGAAGACTGACTCTTCTTACTGACTATGCTTTGAACCATTCCTGTGACACTAGTTATAGATTCCGATGCTTCACTTCAGGTTTACTGTATCCCTTGGAGCTTCTTATTGACGACGAAACACAGATATTGTATCGGAATTAAATCGAAAAGGCACAATGCCGACTTAAGTTCAAGTAGACTGACACTACCTACTGTCTATGTTTTCAACCATTCCAGTGACACTAGTTATAGATTCCGATGCTTCACTTCAGGTTTACTGTATCCCTCTGACCTTCTTATTGATGATGAAACACAGAAATTGCATCGGAATTAAATACAAAATGCACAATGCCGACTTAAGTACAAGAAGACTGACTCTTCTTACTGACTATGTTGTGAACATTTCCTGTGAGACCAGTTTTAGATTCCGATGCTTCACTATATGTTTACTGTATTCCTTGGACCTTCTTATTGACGATGAAACACAGAAATTGCATCGGAATTAATAACAAAAGGCACAATGCCGACTTAAGTACAAGAAGACTGACTCATCTTACTTGTCTATTTTTTAACCATTCCTGTGACACTAGTTATAAATTCCGATGCTTCACGTCAGGTTTACTGTAGCCCTCTGACCTTCTTATTGACGATGAAACACAGAAATTGCATCGGAATTAAATAGAAAAGGCACAATGCTGACTTAAGAACAAGAAGACTGACTCTTCTTACTGTCTATGATTTGAACCATTCCTGTGACACTAGTTATAGATTCCGATGCTTCACCTCAGGTGTACTGTATCCCTTGGACCTTCTTATTGACAATGAAACACAGAAATTGCATCGGAATTAAATACAAAAGGCACAATGCCGACTTAAGTACAAGTAGACTGACTCTTCTTACTGTCTATGTTTTGAACCATTCCTGTGACACTAGTTATAGATTCCGTTGCTTCACTTCAGGTTTACTGTATCCCTCTGAGTTTTTTATTGACGAAGAAACACAGAAATTGCATCGGAATTAAATACAAAATGCACAATGCCGACTTAAGTACATGTAGACTGACTCTTCCTGCTGTCTATGCTTTGAACCATTCCTGTGACACTAGTTATAGATTCCGATGACTCACTTCAGGTTTACTGTATCCCTCTGACCTTCTTATTGACGATGAAACACAGAAATTGCATCGGAATTAAATAGAAAAGCACAATGCCGACTTAAGTACAAGAAGACTGACTCTTCTTACTGACTATGCTTTGAACCATTTCCGTGACACTAGTTATAGAGTCCGATGCTTCACTTCAGGTTCACTGTATCCCTCTGACCTTCTTATTGACGATGAAACACAGAAATTGCATCGGAATTAAATAAAAAGGCACAATGCCGAATTAAGTACAAGAAGACTGACTCTTCTGACTGACTATGCTTTGAACCATTCCTGTGACACTAGTTAGAGATTCCGATGCTTCACTTCAGGTTTACTGTATCCCTCTGACCTTCTTATTGACGATGAAACACAGAGATTGCATCGGAATTAAATACAAAAGGCACAATGCCGACTTAAGTAGTAGAAGACTGACTCTTATTACTGTCTATGTTTTGAACCATTCCTGTGACAGTAGTCATAGATTCCGCTGCTTCACTTCATGTGTACTGTATCCCTTGGAGCTTCTTATTGACGACGAAACACAGATATTGTATCGGAATTAAATAGAAAAGGCCAATTGCCGACTTAAGTTCAAGAAGACTGACTCTACCTACTGTCTATGCTTTCAACCATTCCAGTGACACTAGTTATTGATTCCGATGCTTCACTTCAGGTTTACTGTATCCCTCAGACCTTCTTATTGTCGATGAAACACAGAAATTGCATCGGAATTAAATACAAAAGGCACAATACCGACTTTAGTACATGAAGACTGACTCTTCCTACTGACTATGTTTTGAACCATCCCAGTGACACTAGTTATAGATTCCGATGCTTCACTTCTGGTTTACTGTATCCCTCTGACCTTCGTATTTACGATAAAACACAGAAATTGCATCGGAATGAAATACAAAAGGCACAATGCCGACTTAAGTACAAGAAGACTGACTCTTCTTACTGACTATGTTTTGAACCATTCCCGTGACACTAGTTATAGATTCCGAATTCTCACTTGAGGTTTACTGTATCCCTTGGACCTTCTTATTGATGATGAGACACAGAGTTTGCATCGGAATTATATACAAAAGGCACAATGCCGACTTAAGTACAAGAAGACTGACTCTTCCTACTGTCTATGTTTTGAACCATTCCTGTGACACTAGTTATAGCCTCCGATGCTTCACTTCAGGTTTATTGAATCCCTGTGACCTTCTTATTGATGATGAAACTCAGAAATTGCATCGGAATTAAATAGAAAAGGCACAATGCCGACTTAAGTACAAGAAGACTGACACTTCTTACTGTCTATGTTTTCAACCATTCCCGTGACACTAGTTATAGATTCCGAATTCTCACTTGAGGTTTACTGTATCCCTTGGACCTTCTTATTGATGATGAGACACAGAGTTTGCATCGGAATTATATACAAAAGGCACAATGCCAAATTAAGTACAAGAAGACTGACTCTTCCTACTGTCTATGCTTTGAACCATTCCTGTGACACTAGTTATAGATTCCGATGCTTCACTTCAGGTTTTTCTGTATCCCTTGGAGCTTCTTATTGACGATGAAACACAGATATTGTATCGGAATTAAATCGAACAGGCACAATGCCGACTTAAGTTCAAGTAGACTGACACTACCTACTGTCTATGTTTTCAACCATTCCAGTGACACTAGTTATAGATTCCGATGCTTCACTTCAGGGTTACTGTATCCCTCTGACCTTCTTATTGATGATGAAACACAGAAATTGCATCGGAATTAAATACAAAAGGCACAATGCCGACTTAAGTACAAGAAGACTGACTCTTCTTACTGACTATGTTGTGAACATTTCCTGTGAAACCAGTTTTAGATTCCGATGCTTCACTATATGTTTACTGTATTCCTTGGACCTTCTTATTGACGATGAAACACAGAAATTGCATCGGAATTAAATACAAAAGGCACAATGCCGACTTAAGTACAAGAAGACTGACTGATCTTACTTGTCTATTTTTTAACCATTCCTGTGACACTAGTTATAAATTCCGATGCTTCACGTCAGGTTAACTGTAGCCCTCTGACCTTCTTATTGACGATGAAACACAGAAATTGCATCGGAATTAAATAGAAAAGGCACAATGCTGCCTTAAGAACAAGAAGACTGACTCTTCTTACTGTCTATGATTTGAACTATTCCTGTGACACTAGTTATAGATTCCGATGCTTCACTTCAGGTGTACTATATCCCTTGGACCTTCTTATTGACAATGAAACACAGAAATTTCATCGGAATTAAATACAAAAGGCACAATGCCGACTTAAGTACAAGTAGACTGACTCTTCTTACTGTCTATGTTTTGAACCATTCCTGTGACACTAGTTATAGATTCTGTTGCTTCACTTCAGGTTTACTGTATCCCTCTGAGTTTTTTATTGACGATGAAACACAGAAATTGTATCGGAATAAAATACAAAATGCACAATGCCGACTTAAGTACAAGAAGACTGACTCTTCTTACTGACTATGTTTTGAACCATTCCCGTGACACTAGTTATAGATTCCGAATTCTCACTTCAGGTTTACTGTATCCCTTGGACCTTCTTATTGATGATGAAACACAAAGTTTGCATCGGAATTAAATAGAAAAGGCTCAATGCCGACTTAAGTACAAGACGACTGACTCTTCCTACTGTCTATGTTTTGAACAATTCCTGTGACACTAGTTAAAGATTCCGATGCTTCACTTCAGGTTTACTGTATCCCTCTGATCTTATTATTGACGGTGAAACACAGATATTGCATCGGAATTAAATATAAAAGGCACAATGCCGACTTAAGTACAAGAAGAATGACTCTTCTTACTGACTATGCTTTGAACCATTCCTGTGACACTACTTATAGACTCCGATGCTTCACTTCAGGTTAACTGTATCCCTCCGACCTTCTTATTGATGATGAAACACAGAAAATGCATCGGAATTAAATAGAATAGGCACAATGAAGACTTAAGTATAAGAAGACTGACTCGTCTTTCTGTCTATGTTTTGAACCATTCCTTTGACATTAGTTATAGATTCTGATACTTCACTTCAGCATCGGAATTAAATAGAAAAGGCACAATGCCGACTTAAGTACAAGAAGGCTGCCTCTTCCAAATGTCTATGTTTTGAACCATCCCTGTGACACTCGTTATAGATTCCGATGCTTCATTCAGGTTTACAGTATCTCTCTGACCTTCTTATTGACTATAAAACATAGAAATTCCATCTGAATTAAATAGAAAACGCACAAAGCCGACTTAAGTACAAGAAGACTGACTCTTCTTACTGACTATGTTTTGGACCATTCCTGTGACACTAGTTATAGATTCCGTTGCTCCACTTTAGGTTTACTCTATCCCTCCGACCTTCTTATTGATGATGAAACACAGATATTGCATCGGAATTAAATAGAATAGGCACAATGCCGACTTAAGTACAAGAAGACTGACTCTTCTTACTGTCTATGCTTTGGACCATTCCTGTGACACTAGTCATAGATTCCGATGCTTCACTTCAGGTGCACTGTATATCTTGGTCCTTGTTATTGACGATGAAACACAGAAATTGCATCGGAATTAAATACAAAAGGCACAATGCCGACTTAAGTACAAGAAGACTGACTCTTCCTACTGTCTATGTTTTGAACCATTCCTGTGACACCACTTATTGATTCCGATGCTTCACTTCAGGTTTACTGTATCCCTCAGTTCTTCTTATTGTCGATGAAACACAGAAATTGCATCGGAATTAAATACAAAGGGCACAATGCCGACTAAAGTACATGAAGACTGACTCTTCTTACTGTCTATGTTTTGAACCATTCCTGTGACACTAGTTATAGATTCCGATGCTTCACTTCAGGTTTACTGTATCCCTCAGTTCTTCTTATTGTCGATGAAACACAGAAATTGCATCGGAATTAAATACAAAAGGCACAATGCCGACTAAAGTACATGAAGACTGACTCTTCCTACTGTCTATGTTTTGAACCATCCCAGTGACACTAGTTATAGATTCCGATGCTTCACTTCTGGTTTACTGTATCCGTCTGGCCTTCTTATTCACGATAAAACACAGAAATTGCATCGGAATGAAATACAAAAGGCACAATGCCGACTTAAGTACAAGAAGACTGACTCTTCTTACTGACTATGTTTTGAACCATCCCAGTGACACTAGTTATAGATTCCGATGCTTCACTTCTGGTTTACTGTATCCCTCTGACCTTCTTATTCACGATGAAACACAGAAATTGCATCGGAATTAAATACAAAAGGCACAATGCCGACTTAAGTACAAGAAGACTGACTCTTCCTACTGTCTATGTTTTTAACCATTCCTGTGACACTAGTTATAGATTGCGATGCATCACTTCACGTTTACTCTATCCCTCTGACCTTCTTATTGATGATGAAACACAGATATTGCATCGGAATTAAATAGAATAGGCACAATGCCGACTTAAGTACAAGAAGACTGACTCATCTTACTGTCTATGCTTTGGACCATTCCTGTGACACTAGTCATAGATTCCGATGCTTCACTTCAGGTTCACTGTATCTCTTGGTCCTTCTTATTGTCGATGAAACACAGAAATTGCATCGGAATTAAATACAAAAGTCACAATGCCGACTTAAGTACAAGAAGATAGACTCTTCTTACTGACTATGCTTTGAACCATTCCTGTGACACTAGTTACATATTCCGATGCCTCACGTCCGGTTTACTGTATCCCTTGGACCTTCTTATTGATGATGAAACACAGAAATTGCATCGGAATTAAATAGAAAAGGCACAATGCCGACTTAAGTACAAGAAGACTGACACTTCTTACTGTCTATGTTTTGAACCATTCCTGTGACACTAGTTATAGATTCCGATGCTTCACTTCAGGTTTACTGTATCCCTTGGATCTTCTTATTGACGATGAAACACCGAAATTGCTTCGGAATATAATACGAAATGCACAATGCCGACTTAAGTACAAGAAGACTGACTCTTCTTACTGACTATGTTTTGAACCATTCCTGTGACACCACTTATTGATTCCGATGCTTCAATTCAGGTTTACTGTATCCCTCAGTTCTTCTTATTGTCGATGAAACACAGAAATTGCATCGGAATTAAATACAAAAGGCACAATGCCGACTAAAGTACATGAAGACTGACTCTTCCTACTGTCTATGTTTTGAACCATCCCAGTGACACTAGTTATAGGTTCCGATGCTTCACTTCTGGTTTACTGTATCCCTCTGGCCTTCTTATTCACGATAAAACACAGAAATTGCATCGGAATGAAATACAAAAGGCACAATGCCGACTTAAGTACAAGAAGACTGACTCTTCTTACTGATTATGTTTTGAACCATTTCTGTGACTACTAGTTATACATTCCGATGCCTCTCTTCAGGTTTACTGTATCCCTTGGACCTTCTTATTGACGATGAAACTCAGAAATTGCATCGGAAATAAATACAAAAGGCACAATGCCGACATAAGTACAAGAAGACTGACTCTTCCTACTGTCAATGTTTCGAACCATTCCTGCGACACTAGTTATAGATTCCGATGCTTCACTTCAGGTTTACTGTATCCCTTGGACCTTCTTATTGACGATGAAACACAGAAATTGCATCGGAATTAGATACAAAAAGCACAATGGCGACTTAAGTACAAGAGGACTGACTCTTCTTGCTGTCTATGTTTTAAAACATTCCTGTGACACTAGTTATAGATTCCGATGCTTCACGTGAGGATTACTGTATTCCTCGGACCTTCTTATTGACTACGAAACACAGAAATAGCATCGGAATTAAATAAAAAGGCACAATGCCGACTTAAGTACAAGAAGACTGACTCTTCCTACTGTCTATGTTTTGAACCATTCCTGTGACACTAGTTATAGATTCCGATGCTTCACTTCAGGTGTACTGTATCCCTTGGACCTTCTTATTGACCATGAAACTCAGAAATTGCATCGGAATTAAATACAAAAGGCACAATGATGACTCAAGTACAAGTAGACTGACTCTTCTTACTGTCTATGATTTGAACCATTCCTGTGACACTAGTTATAGATTCCGATGCTTCACTTCAGGTTTACTGTATCCCTCTGACCTTTTCTTATTGACGATGAAACACAGAAATTGCATCGGAATAAAATACAAAATGCACAATGACGACTTAAGTACAAGAAGACTGACTCTTCTTACTGACTATGTTTTGAACCATTCCCGTGACACTAGTTATAGATTCCGAATTCTCACTTCTGGTTTACTGTATCCCTTGGACCTTCTTATTGATGATGAAACACAAAGTTTGCATCGGAATTAAATAGAAAAGGCTCAATGCCGACTTAAGTACAAGACGACTGACTCTTCCTACTGTCTATGTTTTGAACAATTAATGTGACACTAGTTAAAGATTCCGATGCTTCACTTCAGGTTTACTGTATCCCTCTGATCTTATTATTGACGGTGAAACACAGATATTGCATCGGAATTAAATATAAAAGGCACAATGCCGACTTAGGTACAAGAAGACTGACTCTTCTTACTGACTATGCTTTGAACCATTCCTGTGACACTACTTATAGACTCCGATGCTTCACTTCAGGTTAACTGTATCCCTTCGACCTTCTTATTGATGATGAAACACAGAAATTGCATCGGAATTAAATAGAATAGGCACAATGCCGACTTAAGTGTAAGAAGACTGACTCGTCTTTCTGTCTATGTTTTGAACCATTCCTGTGACATTAGTTATAGATTCTGATACTTCACTTCAGCATCGGAATTAAATAGAAAAGGCACAATGCCGACTTAAGTACAAGAAGGCTGCCTCTTCCAAATGTCTATGTTTTGAACCATCCCTGTGACACTCGTTATAGATTCCGATGCTTCATTCAGGTTTACAGTATCTCTCTGACCTTCTTATTGACTATAAAACATAGAAATTGCATCTGAATTAAATAGAAAACGCACAAAGCCGACTTAAGTACAAGAAGATTGACTCTTCTTACTGACTATGTTTTGGACCATTCCTGTGACACTAGTTATAGATTCCGTTGCTCCACTTTAGGTTTACTCTATCCCTCTGACCTTCTTATTGATGATGAAACACAGATATTGCATCGGAATTAAATAGAATAGGCACAAAGCCGACTTCAGTACAAGAAGACTGACTCTTCTTACTGTCTATGCTTTGGACCATTCCTGTGACACTAGTCATAGATTCCGATGCTTCACTTCAGGTGCACTGTATATCTTGGTCCTTCTTATTGACGATGAAACACAGAAATTGCATCGGAATTAAATACAAAAGGCACAATGCCGACTTAAGTACAAGAAGATAGACTCTTCTTACTGACTATGCTTTGAACCATTCCTGTGACACTAGTTACATATTCCGATGCCTCACGTCCGGTTTACTGTATCCCTTGGACCTTCTTATTGATGATGAAACACAGAAATTGCATCGGAATTAAATAAAAAAGGCACAATGCCGACTTAAGTACAAGAAGACTGACACTTCTTACTGTCTATGTTTTGAACCATTCCTGTGACACTAGTTATAGATTCCGATGCTTCACTTCAGGTTTACTGTATCCCTTGGACCTTCTTATTGACGATGAAACACTGAAATTGCATCGGAATTAAATACAAAAGGCACAATGCCGACTTAAGTACAAGAAGACTGACTCTTCCTACTGTCTATGTTTTGAACCATTCCTGTGACACCACTTATTGATTCCGATGCTTCACTTCAGGTTTACTGTATCCCTCAGTTCTTCTTATTGTCGATGAAACACAGAAATTGCATCGGAATTAAATACAAAAGGCACAATGCCGACTAAAGTACATGAAGACTGACTCTTCCTACTGTCTATGTTTTGAACCATCCCAGTGACACTAGTTATAGATTCCGATGCTTCACTTCTGGTTTACTGTATCCCTCTGGCCTTCTTATTCACGATAAAACACAGAAATTGTATCGGAATGAAATACAAAAGGCACAATGACGACTTATGTACAAGAAGACTGACTCTTCTTACTGACTATGTTTTGAACCATCCCAGTGACACTAGTTATAGATTCCGATGCTTCACTTCTGGTTTACTGTATCCCTCTGACCTTCTTATTCACGATGAAACACAGAAATTGCATCGGAATTAAATAGAAAAGGCACAATGCCGACTTAAGTACAAGAAGACTGACTCTTCTTACTGATTATGTTTTGAACCATTTCTGTGACTACTAGTTATACATTCCGATGCCTCTCTTCAGGTTTACTGTATCCCTTGGACCTTCTTATTGACGATGAAACTCAGAAATTGCATCGGAAATAAATACAAAAGGCACAATGCCGACATAAGTACAAGAAGACTGACTCTTCCTACTGTCAATGTTTCGAACCATTCCTGCGACACTAGTTATAGATTCCGATGCTTCACTTCAGGTTTACTGTATCCCTTGGACCTTCTTATTGACGATGAAACACAGAAATTGCATCGGAATTAGATACAAAAAGCACAATGGCGACTTAAGTACAAGAGGACTGACTCTTCTTGCTGTCTATGTTTTAAAACATTCCTGTGACACTAGTTATAGATTCCGATGCTTCACGTCAGGATTACTGTATTCCTCGGACCTTCTTATTGACTACGAAACACAGAAATTGCATCGGAATTAAATAAAAAGGCACAATGCCGACTTAAGTACAAGAAGACTGACTCTTCCTACTGTCTATGTTTTGAACCATTCCTGTGACACTAGTTATAGATTCCGATGCTTCACTTCAGGTGTACTGTATCCCTTGGACCTTCTTATTGACGATGAAACTCAGAAATTGCATCGGAATTAAATACAAAAACCACAATGATGACTCAAGTACAAGTAGACTGACTCTTCTTACTGTCTATGATTTGAACCACTCCTGTGACACTAGTTATAGATTCCGATGCTTCACTTCAGGTTTACTGTATCCCTTGGACCTTCTTATTGACTACGAAACACAGAAATTGCATCGGAATTAGATACAAAAGCACAATGGCGACTTAAGTACAAGAGGACTGACACTTCTTGCTGTCTATGTTTTAAAACATTCCTGTGACACTAGTTATAGATTCCGATGCTTCACGTCAGGATTACTGTATCCCTTGGACCTTCTTATTGACTACGAAACACAGAAATTGCATCGGAATTAAATAGTAAATGCACAATGCCGACTTAAGTTCAAGAAGACTGACCCTTCCTATTGTCTATGTTTGAACCATTCCTGTGACACTAGTTATGGATTCCGATGCTTCATTTCAGGTTAACTATATCCCGCTAACCTTCCTATTGAAGATGAATCACAGAAATTGCATCGGAATTAAATAGAAAAGGCATAATGCCGACCTAAGTATAAGCAGACTGACTCTTCTTACTGTCTATGTTTTGAACCATTCCTGTGACACTAGTTATAGATTCCGATGCTTCACTTCAGGTTTACTGTATCCCTCTGACCTTTTCTTATTGACGATGAAACACAGAAATTGCATCGGAATAAAATACAAAATGCACAATGACGACTTAAGTACAAGAAGACTGACTCTTCTTACTGACTATGTTTTGAACCATTCCCGTGACACTAGTTATAGATTCCGAATTCTCACTTCTGGTTTACTGTATCCCTTGGACCTTCTTATTGATGATGAAACACAAAGTTTGCATCGGAATTAAATAGAAAAGGCTCAATGCCGACTTAAGTACAAGACGACTGACTCTTCCTACTGTCTATGTTTTGAACAATTAATGTGACACTAGTTAAAGATTCCGATGCTTCACTTCAGGTTTACTGTATCCCTCTGATCTTATTATTGACGGTGAAACACAGATATTGCATCGGAATTAAATATAAAAGGCACAATGCCGACTTAGGTACAAGAAGACTGACTCTTCTTACTGACTATGCTTTGAACCATTCCTGTGACACTACTTATAGACTCCGATGCTTCACTTCAGGTTAACTGTATCCCTTCGACCTTCTTATTGATGATGAAACACAGAAATTGCATCGGAATTAAATAGAATAGGCACAATGCCGACTTAAGTATAAGAAGACTGACTCGTCTTTCTGTCTACGTTTTGAACCATTCCTGTGACATTAGTTATAGATTCTGATACTTCACTTCAGCATCGGAATTAAATAGAAAAGGCACAATGCCGACTTAAGTACAAGAAGGCTGCCTCTTCCAAATGTCTATGTTTTGAACCATCCCTGTGACACTCGTTATAGATTCCGATGCTTCATTCAGGTTTACAGTATCTCTCTGACCTTCTTATTGACTATAAAACATAGAAATTGCATCTGAATTAAATAGACAACGCACAAAGCCGACTTAAGTACAAGAAGACTGACTCTTCTTACTGACTATGTTTTGGACCATTCCTGTGACACTAGTTATAGATTCCGTTGCTCCACTTTAGGTTTACTCTATCCCTCTGACCTTCTTATTGATGATGAAACACAGATATTGCATCGGAATTAAATAGAATAGGCACAAAGCCGACTTAAGTACAAGAAGACTGACTCTTCTTACTGTCTATGCTTTGGACCATTCCTGTGACACTAGTCATAGATTCCGATGCTTCACTTCAGGTGCACTGTATATCTTGGTCCTTCTTATTGACGATGAAACACAGAAATTGCATCGGAATTAAATACAAAAGGCACAATGCCGACTTAAGTACAAGAAGATAGACTCTTCTTACTGACTATGCTTCGAACCATTCCTGTGACACTAGTTACATATTCCGATGCCTCACGTCCGGTTTACTGTATCCCTTGGACCTTCTTATTGATGATGAAACACAGAAATTGCATCGGAATTAAATAAAAAAGGCACAATGCCGACTTAAGTACAAGAAGACTGACACTTCTTACTGTCTATGTTTTGAACCATTCCTGTGACACTAGTTATAGATTCCGATGCTTCACTTCAGGTTTACTGTATCCCTTGGACCTTCTTATTGACGATGAAATACTGAAATTGCATCGGAATTAAATACAAAAGGCACAATGCCGACTTAAGTACAAGAAGACTGACTCTTCCTACTGTCTATGATTTGAACCATTCCTGTGACACCACTTATTGATTCCGATGCTTCACTTCAGGTTTACTGTATCCCTCAGTTCTTCTTATTGTCGATGAAACACAGAAATTGCATCGGAATTAAATACAAAAGGCACAATGCCGACTAAAGTACATGAAGACTGACTCTTCCTACTGTCTATGTTTTGAACCATCCCAGTGACACTAGTTATAGATTCCGATGCTTCACTTCTGGTTTACTGTATCCCTCTGGCCTTCTTATTCACGATAAAACACAGAAATTGTATCGGAATGAAATACAAAAGGCACAATGCCGACTTAAGTACAAGAAGACTGACTCTTCATACTGACTATGTTTTGAACCATCCCAGTGACACTAGTTATAGATTCCGATGCTTCACTTCTGGTTTACTGTATCCCTCTGACCTTCTTATTCACGATGAAACACAGAAATTGCATCGGAATTAAATACAAAAGGCACAATGCCGACTCCAGTACAAGAAGACTGACTCTTCCTACTGTCTATGTTTTGAACCATTCTTGTGACAGTAGTTATAGATTCCGATGATTCACTTCAGGTTTACTGTATCCCTCTGATCTTCTTATTGACGATGAAACACAGAAATTGGATCGGAATTAAATACAATTGGCACAATGCCGACTTAAGTACAAGAAGACTGACTCTTATTACTGTCTATGATTTGAACCATTGTTGTGACACTAGTTATAGATTGCGATGCTTAACTTCAGGTTTACTGTATCTCTCTGACCTTCTTGTTGACGATGAAACACAGAAATTGCATGGGAATTCAATAGAAAAGGCACAATGCCGACTTAAGTACAAGAAGACTGACTCTTATTACTGTCTATGTTTTGTACCATTCCTGTGACACTAGTTATAGATTCCGCTGCTTCACTTCAGGTTTACTGTATCCCTTGGGCCTTCTAATTGACGATGAAACACAGAAATTGCATCGGAATTAAATACAAAAGGCACAATGCCGACTTAAGTACAAGCAGACTGACTCATCTTACTGTCTATTTTTTAACCATTCCTGTGACACTAGTTATAGATTCCGATGCTTCACTGCAGGTTTACTGTATCCCTCTGACCTCCTTTTTGACGATGAAACACAGAAATTGCATCGGAATTTAATAGAAAAGGCACAATGCTGACTTAAGAACAAGAAGACTGACTCTTCTTACTGTCTATGATTTGAACCATTCCTGTGACACTACTTATAGGTTCCGATGATTCACTTCAGGTGTACTGCATCACTTGGACCTTCCTATTGACGATGAAACACAGAAATTGCATCGGAAATAAATACAAAAGGCACAATGCCGACATAAGTACAAGAAGACTGACTCTTCCTACTGTCAATGTTTTGAACCATTCCTGCGACACTAGTTATAGATTCCGATACTTCACTTCAGGTTTACTGTATCCCTAGGACCTTCTTATTGACGATGAAACACAGAAATTGCATCGGAATTAGATACAAAAAGCACAATGGCGACTAAAGTACAAAAGGACTGACTCTTCTTGCTGTCTATGTTTTAAAACATTCCTGTGACACTAGTTATAGATTCCGATGCTTCACGTCAGGATTACTGTATTCCTCGGACCTTCTTATTGACTAAAAAACACAGAAATTGCATCGGAATTAAATACAAAAGGCACAATGCCGACTTAAGTACAAGAAGACTGACTCTTCCTACTGTCTATGTTTTGAACCATTCCTGTGACACTAGTTATAGAATCCGATGCTTCACTTCAGGTGTACTGTATCCCTTGGACCTTCTTATTGACGATGAAACTCAGAAATTGCATCGGAATTAAATACAAAAGGCACAATGATGACTCAAGTACAAGTAGACTGACTCTTCTTACTGTCTATGATTTGAACCATTCCTGTGACACTAGTTATAGATTCCGATGCTTCACTTCAGGTTTACTGTATCCCTTGGACCTTCTTATTGACTACGAAACACAGAAATTGCATCGGAATTAGATACACAAAGCACAATGGCGACTTAAGTACAAGAGGACTGACTCTTCTTGCTGTCTATGTTTTAAAACATTCCTGTGACACTAGTTATAGATTCCGATGCTTCACGTCAGGTTTACTGTATCTCTTGGACCTTCTTATTGACCACGAAACACAGAAATTGCATCGGAATTTAATAGTAAATGCACAATGCCGACTTAAGTTCAAGAAGACTCACCCTTCCTATTGTCTATGTTTGAACCATTCCTGTGACACTAGTTATGGATTCCGATGCTTCATTTCAGGATAACTGTATCCCGCTAACCTTCCTATTGAAGATGAATCACAGAAATTGCATCGGAATTAAATAGAAAAGGCACAATGCCGACCTAAGTATAAGCAGACTGACTCATCTTACTGTCTATGTTTTGAACCACTCATGTGACACTAGTTATAGATTCCGATGCTTCACTTCAGGTTTACTGTATCCCTCTGACCTTTTCTTATTGACGATGAAACACAGAAATTGCATCGGAATTAAATACAAAATGCACAATGCCGACTTAAGTACAAGAAGACTGACTCTTCTTACTGACTATGTTTTGAACCATTCCCGTGACACTAGTTATAGATTCCGAATTCTCACTTCAGGTTTACTGTATCCCTTGGACCTTCTTATTGATGATGAAACACGAAGTTTGCATCGGAATTAAATACAAAAGGCTCAATGCCGACCTAAGTACAAGACGACTGACTCTTCCTACTGTCTATGTTTTGAACAATTCCTGTGACACTAGTTAAGGATTCCGATGCTTCACTTCAGGTTTACTGTATCCCTCGGATCTTATTATTGACGGTGAAACACAGATATTGCATCGGAATTAAATATAAAAGGCACAATGCCGACTTAGGTACAAGAAGACTGACTCTTCTTACTGACTATGCTTTGAACCATTCCTGTGACACTACTTATAGACTCCGATGCTTCACTTCAGGTTAACTGTATCCCTCAGACCTTCTTATTGATGATGAAACACAGAAATTGCATCGGAATTAAATAGAATAGGCACAATGCCGACTTAAGTATAAGAAGACTGACTCGTCTTACTGTCTATGTTTTGAACCATTCCGGTGACATTAGTTATAGATTCTGATACTTCACTTCAGCATCGGAATTAAATAGAAAAGGCACAATGCCGACTTAAGTACAAGAAGACTGACTCTTCTTACTGTCTATGCTTTGGACCATTCCTGTGACACTAGTCATAGATTCCGATGCTTCACTTCAGGTTCACTGTATATCTTGGTCCTTCTTATTGACGATGAAACACAGAAATTGCATCGGAATTAAATACAATAGGCACAATGCCGACTTAAGTACAAGAAGATAGACTCTTCTTACTGACTATGCTTTGAACCATTCCTGTGACACTAGTTACATATTCCGATGCCTCACGTCCGGTTTACTGTATCCCTTGGACCTTCTTATTGATGATGAAACACAGAAATTGCATCAGAATTAAATAGAAAAGGCACAATGCCGACTTAAGTACAAGAAGACTGACACTTCTTACTGTCTATGTTTGAACCATTCCTGTGACACTAGTTATAGATTCCGATGCTTCACTTCAGGTTTACTGTATTCCCTTGGACCTTCTTATTGACGATGAAACACCGAAATTGCTTTGGAATTGAATACGAAATGCACAATGCCGACTTAAGTACAAGAAGACTCTTCTTACTGACTATGTTTTGAACCATTCCTGTGACACCACTTATTGATTCCGATGCTTCACTTCAGGTTTACTGTATCCCTCAGTTCATCTTATTGTCGATGGAACACAGAAATTGCATCGGAATAAATTACAAAAGGCACAATGCCGACTAAAGTACTTGATGACTGACTCTTCCTACTGTCTATGTTTTGAACCATCCCAGTGACACTAGTTATAGATTCCGATGCTTCACTTCTGGTTTACTGTATCCCTCTGACCTTCTTATTCACGATAAAACACAGAAATTGCATCGGAATGAAATACAAAAGGCACAATGCCGACTTAAGTACAAGAAGACTGACTCTTCTTACTGACTATGTTTTGAACCATTCCCGTGACACTAGTTATAGATTCCGAATTCTCACTTGAGCTTTACTGTATCCCTTGGACCTTCTTATTGATGATGAAACACAGAGTTTGCATCGGAATTATATACAAAAGGCACAATGCCGACTTAAGTACAAGAAGACTGACTCTTCCTACTGTCTATGTTTTGAACTATTCCTGTGTCACTAGTTATAGATTCCGATGCTTCACTTCAGGTGTACTGTATCCCTCTGCCTTCCTTATTGACGATGTAACACAGATATTGCATCGGAATTAAATAGAAAAAACACAATGCCGATTTAAGGACAAGAAGACTGACTCTTCTTACTGACTATGCTTTGAACCATTCCTGTGACACTAGTTATAGATTCCGATGCTTCACTTCAGGTTTACTATATGCCTCTGACCTTCTTATTGACGATGAAACACAGAAACTGCATCGGAAATAAATACAAAAGGCACAATGCCGACACAAGTACAAGAGGACTGACTCTTCCTACTGTCTATGTTTTGAACCATTCCTGTGACACTAGTTATAGATTCCGATGATTCACTTTAGGTTTACTGTATCCCTCTGATCTTCTTATTGACGATGAAACACAGAAATTGCATCGGAATTAAATACAATTGGCACAATGCCGACTTAAGTACAAGAAGACTGACTCTTATTACTGTCTATGATTTGAACCATTGTTGTGACACTAGTTATAGATTGCGATGCTTAACTTCAGGTTTACTGTATCCCTCTGACCTTCTTATTGACAATGAAACACAGAAATTGCATCGGAATTAAATACAAAAGGCACAATGCCGACTTAAGAACAAGAAGACTGACTCTTCTTACAGACTATGTTGTGAACATTTCCTGTGAGACCAGTTTTAGATTCCGATGCTTCACTATATGTTTACTGTATCCCTTGGACCTTCTTATTGACGATGAAACACAGAAATTGCATCGGAATTAAATGCAAAAGGCACAATGCCGACTATAGTACAAGCAGACTGACTCATCTTACTGTCTATTTATTAACCATTCCTGTGACACTAGTTATAGATTCCGATGCTTCACTTCAGGTTTACTGTATCCCTCTGACCTCCTTTTTGACGATGAAACACAGAAATTGCATCGGAATTAAATAGAAAAGGCACAATGCTGACTTAAGAACAAGAAGACTGACTCTTCTTACTGTCTATGATTTGAACCATTCCTGTGACACTACTTATAGGTTCCGATGATTCACTTCAGGTGTACTGCATCACTTGGACCTTCTTATTGACTACGAAACACAGAAATAGCATCGGAATTAAATACAAAAGGCACAATGCCGACTTAAGTACAAGAAGACTGACTCTTCCTACTGTCTATGTTTTGAACCAGTCCTGTGACACTAGTTATAGATTCCGATGCTTCACTTCAGGTGTACTGTATCCCTTGGACCTTCTTATTGACGATGAAACTCAGAAATTGCATCGGAATTAGATACAAAAGGCACAATGATGACTCAAGTACAAGTAGACTGACTCTTCTTACTGTCTATGATTTGAACCATTCCTGTGACACTAGTTATAGATTCCGATGCTTCACTTCAGGTTTACTGTATCCCTTGGACATTCTTATTGACTACGAAACACAGAAATTGCATCGGAATTAAATAGAAAAGGCACAATGCCGACCTAAGTATAAGCAGACTGACTCTTGTACTGACTATGTTTTGTACCCTTCCTGTGACACTAGTTATAGATTCCGATGCTTCACTTCAGGTTTACTGTATCCCTCTGACCTTTTCTTATTGACGATGAAACACAGAAATTGCATCGGAAGTAAATACAAAATGCACAATGCCGACTTAAGTACAAGAAGACTGACTCTTCTTACTGACTATGTTTTGAACCATTCCCGTGACACTAGTTATAGATTCCGAATTCTCACTTCAGGTTTACTGTATCCCTTGGACCTTCTTATTGATGATGAAACAAAAAATTTGCATCGGAATTAAATACAAAAGGCTCAATGCCGACTTAAGTACAAGACGACTGACTCTTCCTACTGTCTATGATTTGAACAATTCCTGTGACACTAGTTAAAGATTCCGATGCTTCACTTCAGGTTAACTGTATCCCTCAGACCTTCTTATTGATGATGAAACACAGAAATTGCATTGGAATTAAATAGAATAGGCACAATGCCGACTTAAGTATAAGAAGACTGTTTCGTCTTACTGTCTATGTTTTGAACCATTCCTGTGACATTAGTTATAGATTCTGATACTTCACTTCAGCATCGGAATTAAATAGAAAAGGCACAATGCCGACTTAAGTACAAGAAGACTGACTCTTCTTAGTGTCTATGCTTTGGACCATTCCTGTGACACTAGTCATAGATTCCGATGCTTCACTTCAGGTTCACTGTATATCTTGGTCCTTCTTATTGACGATGAAACACAGAAATTGCATCGGAATTAAATACAAAAGGCATAATGCCGACTTAAGTACAAGAAGATATACTCTTCTTACTGACTATGCTTTGAACCATTCCTGTGACACTAGTTACATATTCCGATGCCTCACGTCCGGTTTACTGTATCCCTTGGACCTTCTTATTGATGATGAAACACAGAAATTGCATCGGAATTAAATAGAAAAGGCACAATGCCGAATTAAGTACAAGAAGACTGACACTTCTTACTGTCTATGTTTTGAACTATTCCTGTGACACTAGTTATAGATTCCGATGCTTCACTTCAGGTTTACTGTATTCCCTTGGACCTTCTTATTGATGATGAAACACAAAGTTTGCATCGGAATTAAATACAAAAGGCTCAATGCCGACTTAAGTACAAGACGACTGACTCTTCCTACTGTCTATGTTTTGAACAATTCCTGTGACACTAGTTAAAGATTCCGATGCTTCACTTCAGGTTTACTGTATCCCTCTGATCTTATTATTGACCGTGAAACACAGATATTGCATCGGAATTAAATATAAAAGGCACAATGCCGACTTAGGTACAAGAAGACTGACTCTTCTTACTGACTATGCTTTGAACCATTCCTGTGACACTACTTATAGACTCCGATGCTTCACTTCAGGTTAACTGTATCCCTCAGACCTTCTTATTGATGATGAAACACAGAAATTGCATCGGAATTAAATAGAATAGGCACAATGCCGACTTAAGTATAAGAAGACTGACTCGTCTTACTGTCTATGTTTTGAACCATTCCTGTGACATTAGTTATAGATTCTGATACTTCACTTCAGCATCGGAATTAAATAGAAAATTCACAATGCCGACTTAAGTACAAGAAGACTGACTCTTCTTACTGTCTATGCTTTGGACCATTCCTGTGACACTAGTCATAGATTCCGATGCTTCACTTCAGGTTCACTGTATATCTTGGTCCTTCTTATTGACGATGAAACACAGAAATTGCATCGGAATTAAATATAAAAGGCACAATGCCGACTTAAGTACAAGAAGATAGACTCTTCTTACTGACTATGCTTTGAACCATTCCTGTGACACTAGTTACATATTCCGATGCCTCACGTCCGGTTTACTGTATCCCTTGGACCATCTTATTGATGATGAAACACAGAAATTGCATCGGAATTAAATAGAAAAGGCACAATGCCGACTTAAGTACAAGAAGACTGACACTTCTTACTGTCTATGTTTTGAACCATTCCTGTGACACTAGTTATAGATTCCGATGCTTCACTTCAGGTTTACTGTATTCCCTTGGACCTTCTTACTGACGATGAAACACCGAAATTTCTTCGGAATTGAATACGAAATGCACAATGCCGACTTAAGTACAAGAAGACTGACTCTTCTTACTGACTATGTTTTGAACCATTCCTGTGACACCACTTATTGATTCCGATGCTTCACTTCAGGTTTACTGTATCCCTCAGTTCATCTTATTGTCGATGGAACACAGAAATTGCATCGGAATTAAATACAAAAGGCACAATGCCGACTAAAGTACATGAAGACTGACTCTTCCTACTGTCTATGTTTTGAACCATCCCAGAGACACTAGTTATAGATTCCGATGCTTCACTTCTGGTTTACTGTATCCCTCTGACCTTCTTATTCACGATAAAACACAGAAATTGCATCGGAATGAAATACAAAAGGCACAATGCCGACTTAAGTACAAGAAGACTGACTCTTCTTACTGACTATGTTTTGAACCATTCCCGTGACACTAGTTATAGATTCCGAATTCTCACTTGAGGTTTACTGTATCCCTTGGACCTTCTTATTGATGAAGAAACACATAGTTTGCATCGGAATTATATACAAAAGGCACAATGCCGACTTAAGTACAAGAAGACTGACTCTTCCTACTGTCTATGTTTTGAACTATTCCTGTGACACTAGTAATAGATTCCGATGCTTCACTTCAGGTGTACTGTATCCCTCTGACTTCCTTATTGACGATGAAACACAGATATTGCATCGGAATTAAATAGAAAAAACACAATGCCGATTTAAGGACAAGAAGACTGACTCTTCTTACTGACTATGCTTTGAACCATTCCTGTGACACTAGTTATAGATTCCGATGCTTCACTTCAGGTTTACTATATGCCTCTGACCTTCTTATTGAAGATGAAACACAGAAACTGCATCGGAAATAAATACAAAAGGCACAATGCCGACACAAGTACAAGAAGACTGACTCTTCCTACTGTCTTTGTTTTGAACCATTCCTGTGACACTAGTTATAGATTCCGATGATTCACTTTAGGTTTACTGTATCCCTCTGATCTTCTTATTGACGATGAAACACAGAAATTGCATCGGAATTAAATACAATTGGCACAATGCCGACTTAAGTAAAAGAAGACTGACTCTTATTACTGTCTATGATTTGAACCATTGTTGTGACACTAGTTATAGATTGCGATGCTTAACTTCAGGTTTACTGTATCCCTCTGACCTTCTTATTGACAATGAAACACAGAAATTGCATCGGAATTAAATACAAAAGGCACAATGCCGACTTAAGAACAAGAAGACTGACTCTTCTTACAGACTATGTAGTGAACATTTCCTGTGAGACCAGTTTTAGATTCCGATGCTTCACTATATGTTTACTGTATCCCTTGGACCTTCTTATTGACGATGAAACACAGAAATTGCATTGGAATTAAATGCAAAAGGCACAATGCCGACTTAAGTACAAGCAGACTGACTCATCTTCTGTCTATTTTTTAACCATTCCTGTGACACTAGTTATAGATTCCGATGCTTCACTTCAGGTTTACTGTATCCCTCTGACCTCCTTTTTGACGATGAAACACAGAAATTGCATCGGAATTAAATAGAAAAGGCACAATGCTGACTTAAGAACAAGAAGACTGACTCTTCTTACTGTCTATGATTTGAAGCATTCCTGTGACACTACTTATAGGTTCCGATGATTCACTTCAGGTGTACTGCATCACTTGGACCTTCTTATTGACTACGAAACACAGAAATTGCATCGGAATTAAATACAAAAGGCACAATGCCGACTTAAGTACAAGAAGACTGACTCTTCCTACTGTCTATGTTTTGAACCATTCCTGTGACACTAGTTATAGATTCCGATGCTTCACTTCAGGTGTACTGTATCCCTTGGACCTTCTTATTGACGATGAAACTCAGAAATTGCATCGGAATTAAATACAAAAGGCACAATGATGACTCAAGTACAAGTAGACTGACTCTTCTTACTGTCTATGATTTGAACCATTCCTGTGACACTAGTTATAGATTCCGATGCTTAACTTCAGGTTTACTGTATCCCTTGGACCTTCTTATTGACTACGAAACACAGAAATTGCATCGGAATTAGATACAAAAAGCACAATGGCGACTTAAGTACAAGAGTACTGACTCTTCTTGCTGTCTATGTTTTAAAACATTCCTGTGACACTAGTTATAGATTCCGATGCTTCACGTCAGGTTTACTGTACCCCTTGGACCTTCTTATTGACTACGAAACACAGAAATTGCATCGGAATTAAATAGGAAATGCACAATGCCGACTTAAGTTCAAGAAGACTCACCCTTCCTGTTGTCTATGTTTGAACCATTCCTGTGACACTAGTTATGGATTCCGATGGTTCATTTCAGGTTAACTGTATCCCGCTAACCTTCCTATTGAAGATGAATCACAGAAATTGCATCGGAATTAAATAGAAAAGGCACAATGCCGACCTAAGTATAAGCAGACTGACTCTTCTTACTGTCTATGTTTTGAACCATTCCTGTGACACTAGTTATTGATTCCGATGCTTCACTTCAGGTTTACTGTATCCCTTGGACCTTCTTATTGACGATGAAACACCGAAATTCCATCGGAATTAAATACGAAAGGCACAATGCCGACATAAGAACAAGAAGACTGACTCTTCTTACTGACTATGTTTGAACCATTCCTGTGACACCACTTATAGATTCCGATGCTTCACTTCAGGTTTACTGTATCCCTCTGACCTTCTTATTGACGATGAAACACAGAAATTCCATCGGAATTAAATAGAAAAGGCACAATGCCGACTTAAGTACAAGAAGACTGACTCTTCTTACTGACTATGTTTTGAACCATTCCTGTGACACTAGTTATAGATTCCGCTGCTACACTTCAGGTGTACTGCATCCCTTGGACCTTCTTATTGATGATGAAACACAGAAATTGCATAGGAATTAAATAGAAAAGGCACAATGCCGACTTAAGTACAAGAAGACCGACTCTTCCTACTGTCTATGTTTTGAACCATTCCTGTGACACTAGATATAGATTCCGATGCTTTACTTCAGGATTACTGTATCCCTTGGACCTTCTTATTGACGATGAAACACAGAAAATGCATCGGAATTGAATACAAAAGGCACAATGCCGACTTAAGTACAAGAAGACTGACTCCTCCTACTGTCTATGTTTTGAACCATTCCTGTGACACTAGTTATAGATTCCGATGCTTCACTTCAGGTTTACTGTATCCCTCTGACCGTATTATAGACGATGAAACACAGAAATTGCATCGGAATTAAAAAGAAAACGCACAATGCCGACTTAAGTACATGAAGGATGACTCTTCCTACTGTCTATCTTTTGAACCATTCCTGTGACACTAGTTATAGATTCCGATGCTTCACTTCAGGTTTACTGTATCCCTTGGACCTTCTTATTGACGACGAAACAAAGAAATTGAATCGGAAATGAATAGAAAAGGCACAATGCCGACTGAAGTACAAGACGACTGACTCTTCTTACTGACTATGTTTTGAACCATTCCTGTGACACTAGTTATTGATTCCGATGCTTCACTTCAGGTTTACTGTATCCCTTGGACCTTCTTATTGACGATGAAACACCGAAATTCCATCGGAATTAAATACGAAAGGCACAATGCCGACATAAGAACAAGAAGACTGACTCTTCTTACTGACTATGTTTGAACCATTCCTGTGACACCACTTATAGATTCCGATGCTTCACTTCAGGTTTACTGTATCCCTCTGACCTTCTTATTGACGATGAAACACAGAAATTCCATCGGAATTAAATAGAAAAGGCACAATGCCGACTTAAGTACAAGAAGACTGACTCTTCTTACTGACTATGTTTTGAACCATTCCTGTGACACTAGTTATAGATTCCGATGCCTCACTTCAGGTTTACTGTATCCCTTGGACATTCCTATTGACAATGAGACACAGAAATTGCATCGGAATTAAATACAAAAGGCACAATGCCGACTTAAGTACAAGAGGACTGACTCTACCTACTGTCTATGTTTTGAACCATTCCTGTGACACTAGTTATAGATTCCGATGCTTCACTTCAGGTTTACTGTATCCCTTGGACCTTCTTATTGACGATGAAACACTGAAATTGCATCGGAATTAAATACAAAAGGCACAATGCCGACTTAAGTACAAGAAGACTGACTCTTCCTACTGTCTATGTTTTGAACCATTCCTATGACACTAGTTATAGATTCCGATGCTTCACTTCAGGTTTACTGTATCCCTTGGACCTTGTTATTGACGATGAAACACAGAAATAGCATCGAAATTAAATCCAAATGCACAATGTCGACTTAATTACAAGAAGACTGACTCTTCTTGCTGTCTATGATTTGAACCATTCCTGTAACACTAGTTATTGATTCCGATGCTTCACTTCAGGTGTACTGTATCCCTTGGGCCTTCTTATTGACAATGAAACACAGATATTGCATCGGAATTAAATACAAAAGGCACAATGCCGACATAAGTACAAGTAGACTGACTCTTCTTAGTGCCTATGTTTTGAACCATTCCGGTGACACTAGTTATAGAATCCGATGCCTCACTTTAGGTTTACTGTATCCCTTGGACCTTGTTATTGACGATGAAACACAGAAATAGCATCGAAATTAAATCCAAATGCACAATGTCGACTTAATTACGAGAAGACTGACTCTTCTTGCTGTCTATGATTTGAACCATTCCTGTAACACTAGTTATAGATTCCGATGCTTCACTTCAGGTTTACTGTATCCCTTTGACCTTAGTATTGACGATGAAACACAGAAATTGCATCGGAATTAGATATAAAAAGCACAATGCCGACTTAAGTACAAGTTTACTGACTCTTCTTACTGTCTATGATTTGAAACATTCCTGTGACACTAGTTATAGATTCCGATGCTTCACTTCATGTTTACTGTATCCCTTGGACCTTCTTATTGACGCCGAAACACAGAAATTGAATCGGAAATAAATAGAAAAGGCACAATGCCGACTTAAGGACTAGAAGACTGACTCATCTTACTGACTGTGTTTTGAACCATTCCTGTGACACTCGTTATAGATTCCGATGATTCACTTCAGGTTTACTGTATCCCTCTGACCTTCTTATTGACGATGAAACACAGAAATTGCATCGGAATTAAATAGAAAAGGCACAATGCCGACTTAAGTACAAGAAGAATGACTCTTCCTACTGTCTATGTTTGAACCACTCCTGTGACACTAGTTATAGATTCCGATGATTCACTTCAGGTTTACTGTATCCCTCTGACCTTCTTATTGACGATGAAACACAGAAATTGCATCGGAAATTAATACAAAAGGCACAATGCCGACTCAAGTAGAAGAAGACTGACTCTTCCTACTGTCTATGTTTTGAACGATTCCTGTGACACTAGTTATACATTCCGATGCTTCACTTCAGGTTTACTGTATCCCTCTGACCTTCTTATTGACGATGAGACACAGAAATTGCATCGGAATTAAATAGAAAAGACACAATGCATACTTAAGAACAAGAAGACTGACTCTTCTTACTGACTATCTTGTGAACCATTCCTGTGACACTAGTTATAGATTCCGATGCCTCACTTCAGGTTTACTGTATCCCTTGGACCTTCATATTGACGATGAAACACAAAAATTGCATCGAGATTAAATACAAAAGGCACAACACCGACTTAAGTACATGTAGACTGACTCGTCCTACTGTCTGTGTTTTGAACCATTCCTGTGACACTAGTTATAGATTCCGATGCTTCACTTCAGGTTTACTGTATCCCTCTGACCTTCTTATTGACGATGAAACACAGAATTTGCATCGAAAGTAAATAGAAAAGGCACAATGCCGACTTAGGTACCAGAACACTGACTATGTTTTGAACCATTCCTGTGTCACTAGTTATAGATTCCGATGCTTCACTTCAGGTTTACTGTATCCCTTGGACCTTCGTATTGACGATGAAAGACCGAAATTCCATCGTAATTAAATACGAAAGGCACAATGCCGACTTAAGAACAAGAAGACTGACTCTTCTTACTGACTATGTTTGAACCATTCCTGTGACACCACTTATAGATTCCGATGCTTCACTTCAGGTTTACTGTATCCCTCTGACCTTCTTATTGACGACAAAACACAGAAATTGCATCGGAATTAAATAGAAAAGGCACAATGCCGACTTAAGTACAAGTAGACTGACTCTTCATACTGTCTATGTTTTGAACCATTTCTGTGACACTAGTTATAGATTCCGATGCTTCACTTCAGGTGTACTGCAACCCTTGGACCTTCTTATTGATGATGAAACACAGAAATTGAATCGGAATTAAATAGCAAAGGCACAATGCCGACTTAAGTACAAGAAGACTGACTCTTCTTACTCACTATGTTTTGAACCATTCCTGTGACACTAGTTATAGATTCCGATGCCTCACTTCAGGTTTACTGTATCCCTTGGACCTTCTTATTGACGATGAAACACAGAAATTTCATCGGAATTATATACAAAAAGCACAATGCCGACTTAAGTACAAGAAGACTGACTCTTCCTACTGTCTATGTTTTGAACCATTCCTGTGACACTACTTATAGACTCCGATGCTTCACTTCAGGTTTACTGTATCCCTTGGACCTTGTTTTAGATGATGAAACACAGAAATAGCATCGGAATTAAATCCAAATGCACAATGTCGACTTAATTGCAAGAAGACTGACTCTTCTTACTGTCTATGATTTGGACCATTCCTGAAACACTAGTTATAGATTCCGATGCTTCACTTCAGATGTACTGTATCCTTTGGACCTTCTTATTGACAATGAAACACAGATATTGCATCGGAATTAAATACAAAAGGCACAATGCCGACATAAGTACAAGTAGACTGACTCGTCCTACTGTCTGTGTTTTGAACCATTCCTGTGACACTAGTTATAGATTCCGATGCTTCACTTCAGGTTTACTGTATCCCTCTGACCTTCTTATTGACGATGAAACACAGAATTTGCATCGAAAGTAAATAGAAAAGGCACAATGCCGACTTAGGTACCAGAACACTGACTATGTTTTGAACCATTCCTGTGACACTAGTTATAGATTCTGATGCTTCACTTCTGGTTTACTGTATCCCTCTGACCTTCTTATTGACGATGAAACACAGAAATTGCATTGGCATTAAAGAAAAAAGGCAAAATGCCGACTTAAATACAAGAAGACTGCCTCTTCCAACTGTCTATGATTTGAACCATTCCTGTGACACAAGTTATAGATTCCGATGCATCACTTCAGGTTTACTGTATCCCTTGGACCTTCTTATTGACGATGAAACACCGAAATATCTTCGGAATTGAATACGAAATGCACAATGCCGACTTAAGTACAAGAAGACCGACTCTTCTTACTGACTATGTTTTGAACCATTCCTGTGACACCACTTATTGATTCCGATGCTTCACTTCAGGTTTACTGTATCCCTCAGACCTTCTTATTGTCGATGAAACACAGAAATTGCATCGGAATTAAATACAAAAGGCACAATGCCGACTAAAGTACATGAAGACTGACTCTTCCTACTGTCTATGTTTTGAACCATCCTAGTGACAGTAGTTATAGATTCCGATGCTTCACTTCAGGTTTACTGATTCCCTCTGACCTTCTTATTCACGATAAAACACAGAAATTGCATCGGAAAGAAATACAAAAGGCACAATGCCGACTTAAGTACAAGAAGACTGACTCTTCTTACTGACTATGTTTTGAACCATTCCCGTGACAGTAGTTATAGATTCCGAATTCTCACTTGAGGTTTACTGTATCCCTTGGACCGTCTTATTGATGATGAAACACAGAGTTTGCGTCGGAATTATATACAAAAGGCACAATGCCGACTTAAGTACAAGCAGACGGACTCTTCCTACTGTCTATGTTTTGAACTACTCCTGTGACACTAGTTATAGATTCCGATGCTTCACTTCAGGTGTACTGTATCCCTCTGACTTCCTTATTGACTATGAAACACAGATATTGCATCGGAATTAAATAGAAAAAACACAATGCCGATTTAAGGACAAGAAGACTGACTCTTCTTACTGACTATGCTTTGAACCATTCCTGTGACACTAGTTATAGCCTCCGATGCTTCACTTCAGGTTTACTGTATCCCCCTGACCTTCTTATTGATGATGAAACACAGAAATTGCATCGGAATTAAATAGAAAAGGCACAATGCCGACTGAAGTACAAGAGGACTGACACATCCTACTGTCTATGTTTTGAACCATTCCTGTGACACTAGTTATAGATTCCGATGATTCACTTCAGGTTTACTGTATCCCTCTGACCCTCTTATTGACGATGCAACACAGAAATTGCATCGGAATTAAATAGAAAAGGCACAATGATAACTTAAGTACAAGTAGACCGACTCCTCCTACTGTCTTTGTTTTGAACCACTCCTGTGACACTAGTTATAGTGTCCGATGCTTCACTTCAGGTTAACTGTATCCCTCTGACTTTCTTATTGACGATGGAACACAGAAATTGCTTCGGAATGAAATAGAAAAGGCACAATGAAGACTGAAGTACAAGAAGACTGACTCTTATTACTGTCTATGTCTTGAACCATTCCTGTGACACTAGTTATAGATTCCGATGCTTCACTTCAGGTTTACTGTATCCCTCAGACCTTCTTATTGTCGATGAAACACAGAAATTGCATCGGAATTAAATACAAAAGGCACAATGCCGACTTAAGTACAAGAAGACTGACTCTTCTTACTGACTATGCTTTGAACCATTCCTGTGACACTAGTTATAGCCTCCGATGCTTCACTTCAGGTTTATTGTATCCCTGTGACCTTCTTATTGATGATGAAACACAGAAATTGCATCGGAATTAAATACAAAAGGCACAATGCCGACTTAAGTACAAGAAGACTGACACTTCTTACTGTCTATGTTTTGAACCATTCCTGTGGCACTAGTTATAGATTCCGATGCTTCACTGCTGGTTTACTGTATCCCTTGGACCTTCTTATTGACGATGAAACACCCAAATTGCTTCGGAATTGAATACGAAATGCACAATGCCGACTTAAGTACAAGAAGACTGACTCTTCTTACTGACTATGTTTTGTACCACTTATTGATTCCGATGCTTCACTTAAGGTTTACTGTATCCCTCAGACCTTCTTATTGTCGATGAAACACAGAAATTGCATCGGAATTAAATACAAAAGGCACAATGCCGACTTAAGTACAAGAAGACTGACTCTTCTTACTGACTATGTTTTGAACCATTCCCGTTAGACTATTTATAGATTCCGAATTCTCACTTCAGGTTTACTGTATCCCTTGGACCTTCTTATTGACGATGAAACACAGAAATTGCATCGGAATTAAATACAAAATGCACAATGCCGACTTAAGTACAAGAAGACTGACTCTTCTTACTGACTATGCTTTGAACATTTCCTGTGAGACCAGTTTTAGATTCCGATGCTTCACTATATGTTTACTGTAGCCCTCTGACCTTCTTATTGACGATGAAACACAGAAATTGCATCGGAATTAAATAGAAAAGGCACAATGCTGACTTAAGAACAAGAAGACTGACTCTTCTTACTGTCTATGATTTGAACCATTCCTGTGACACTAGTTATAGATTCCGATGCTTCACCTCAGGTGTACTGTATCCCTTGGACCTTCTTATTGACAATGAAACACTGAAATTGCATCGGAATTAAATACAAAAGGCACAATGCCGACTTAAGTACAAGTAGACTGACTCTTCTTACTGTCTATGTTTTGAACCATTCCTGTGACACTAGTTATAGATTCCGTTGCTTCACTTCAGGTTTACTGTATCCCTCTGAGTTTTTTATTGACGATGAAACACAGAAATTGCATCGGAATTAAATACAAAAAGCACAATGCCGATTTAAGTACATGTAGACTGACTCTTCCTGCTGTCTATGCTTTGAACCATTCCTGTGACACTAGTCATAGATTCCGATGACTCACTTCAGGTTTACTGTATCCCTCTGACCTTCTTATTGACGATGAAACACAGAAATTGCATCGGAATTAAATAGAAAAGCACAATGCCGACTTAAGTACAAGAAGACTGACTCTTCTTACTGACTATGCTTTGAACCATTTCTGTGACACTAGTTATAGAGTCCGATGCTTCACTTCAGGTTCACTGTATCCCTCTGACCTTCTTATTGACGATGAAACACAGAAATTGCATCGGAATTAAATAAAAAGGCACAATGCCGAATTAAGTACAAGAAGACTGACTCTTCTGACTGACTATGCTTTGAACCATTCCTGTGACACTAGTTAGAGATTCCGATGCTTCACTTCAGGTTTACTGTATCCCTCTGACCTTCTTATTGACGATGAAACACAGAGATTGCATCGGAATTAAATACAAAAGGCACAATGCCGACTTAAGTAGTAGAAGACTGACTCTTATTACTGTCTATGTTTTGAACCATTCCTGTGACAGTAGTCATAGATTCCGCTGCTTCACTTCATGTGTACTGTATCCCTTGTAGCTTCTTATTGACGACGAAACACAGATATTGTATCGGAATTAAATAGAAAAGGCCAATTGCCGACTTAAGTTCAAGAAGACTGACTCTACCTACTGTCTATGCTTTCAACCATTCCAGTGACACTTGTTATTGATTCCGATGCTTCACTTCAGGTTTACTGTATCCCTCAGACCTTCTTATTGTCGATGAAACACAGAAATTGCATCGGAATTAAATACAAAAGGCAAAATGCCTACTAAAGTACATGAAGACTGACTCTTCCTACTGTCTATGTTTTGAACCATCCCAGTGACAATAGTTATAGATTCCGATGCTTCACTTCTGGTTTACTGTATCCCTCTGACCTTCTTATTCACGATAAAACACAGAAATTGCATCGGAATGAAATACAAAAGGCACAATGCCGACTTAAGTACAAGAAGACTGACTCTTCTTACTGACTATGTTTTGAACCATTCCCGTGACACTAGTTATAGATTCCGAATTCTCACTTGAGGTTTACTGTATCCCTTGGACCTTCTTATTGATGATGAGACACAGAGTTTGCATCGGAATTATATACAAAAGGCACAATGCCGACTTAAGTACAAGAAGACTGACTCTTCCTACTGTCTATGTTTTGAACTATTCCTGTGACACTAGTTATAGATTCCGATGCTTCACTTCAGGTGTACTGTATCCCTCTGACTTCCTTATTGACTATGAAACACAGATATTGCATCGGAATTAAATAGAAAAAACACAATGCCGATTTAAGGACAAGAAGACTGACTCTTCTTACTGACTATGCTTTGAACCATTCCTGTGACACTAGTTATAGCCTCCGATGCTTCACTTCAGGTTTACTGTATCCCCCTGACCTTCTTATTGATGATGTAACACAGAAATTGCATCGGAATTAAATAGAAAAGGCACAATGCCGACTAAAGTACAAGAAGACTGACTCATCCTACTGCCTATGTTTTGAACCATTCCTGTGACACTAGTTATAGATTCCGATGATTCACTTCAGGTTTACTGTATCCCTCTGACCCTCTTATTGACGATGCAACACAGAAATTGCATCGGAATTAAATAGAAAAGGCACAATGATAACTTAAGTACAAGTAGACTGACTCCTCCTACTGTCTATGTTTTGAACCACTCCTGTGACACTAGTTATAGTGTCCGATGCTTCACTTTTGGTTAACTGTATCCCTCTGACTTTCTTATTGACGATGGAACACAGAAATTGCTTCGGAATGAAATAGAAAAGGCACAATGAAGACTGAAGTACAAGAAGACTGACTCTTATTAGTGTCTATGTCTTGAACCATTCCTGTGACACTAGTTATAGATTCCGATGCTTCACTTCAGGTTTACAGTATCCCTCTGACCTATCTATTGAAGATGAAACACAGAAATTGCATCGGAATTAAATACTAAAGGCACAATGCCGACTTAAGTACAAGAAGATTGACTCTTCTTACTGACTATGCTTTGAACCATTCCTGTGACACTAGTTATAGCCTCCGATGCTTCACTTCAGGTTTACTGTATCCCTTGGACCTTCTTATTGACGATGAAACACAGAAATTGCATCGGAATTAAATACAAAAGGCACAATGCCGACTTAAGTACAAGAAGACTGACTGATCTTACTTGTCTATTTTTTAACCATTCCTGTGACACTAGTTATAAATTCCGATGCTTCACGTCAGGTTAACTGTAGCCCTCTGACCTTCTTATTGACGATGAAACACAGAAATTGCATCGGAATTAAATAGAAAAGGCACAATGCTGCCTTAAGAACAAGAAGACTGACTCTTCTTACTGTCTATGATTTGAACTATTCCTGTGACACTAGTTATAGATTCCGATGCTTCACTTCAGGTGTACTGTATCCCTTGGACCTTCTTATTGACAATGAAACACAGAAATTTCATCGGAATTAAATACAAAAGGCACAATGCCGACTTAAGTACAAGTAGACTGACTCTTCTTACTGTCTATGTTTTGAACCATTCCTGTGACACTAGTTATAGATTCTGTTGCTTCACTTCAGGTTTACTGTATCCCTCTGAGTTTTTTATTGACGATGAAACACAGAAATTGCATCGGAATTCAATACAAAAAGCACAATGCCGACTTAAGTACATGTAGACTTACTCTTCCTGCTGTCTATGCTTTGACCATTCCTGTGACACTAGTTATAGATTCCGATGATTCACTTCGGGTGTACTGTATCCCTTGGACCTTCTTATTGACGATGAAACTCAGAAATTGCATCGGAATTAAATACAAAAGGCACAATGATGACTCAAGTACAAGTAGACTGACTCTTCTTACTGTCTATGATTTGAACCATTCCTGTGACACTAGTTATAGATTCCGATGCTTCACTTCAGGTTTACTGTATCCCTCTGACCTTTTCTTATTGACGATGAAACACAGAAATTGTATCGGAATAAAATACAAAATGCACAATGCCGACTTAAGTACAAGAAGACTGACTCTTCTTACTGACTATGTTTTGAACCATTCCCGTGACACTAGTTATAGATTCCGAATTCTCACTTCAGGTTTACTGTATCCCTTGGACCTTCTTATTGATGATGAAACACAAAGTTTGCATCGGAATTAAATAGAAAAGGCTCAATGCCGACTTAAGTACAAGACGACTGACTCTTCCTACTGTCTATGTTTTGAACAATTCCTGTCACACTAGTTAAAGATTCCGATGCTTCACTTCAGGTTTACTGTATCCCTCTGATCTTATTATTGACGGTGAAACACAGATATTGCATCGGAATTAAATATAAAAGGCACAATGCCGACTTAGGTACAAGAAGACTGACTCTTCTTACTGACTATGCTTTGAACCATTCCTGTGACACTACTTATAGACTCCGATGCTTCACTTCAGGTTAACTGTATCCCTCCGAACTTCTTATTGATGATGAAACACAGAAAATGCATCGGAATTAAATAGAATAGGCACAATGCCGACTTAAGTATAAGAAGACTGACTCGTCTTTCTGTCTATGTTTTGAACCATTCCTTTGACATTAGTTATAGATTCTGATACTTCACTTCAGCATCGGAATTAAATAGAAAAGGCACAATGCCGACTTAAGTACAAGAAGGCTGCCTCTTCCAAATGTCTATGTTTTGAACCATCCCTGTGACACTCGTTATAGATTCCGATGCTTCATTCAGGTTTACAGTATCTCTCTGACCTTCTTATTGACTATAAAACATAGAAATTCCATCTGAATTAAATAGAAAACGCACAAAGCCGACTTAAGTACAAGAAGACTGACTCTTCTTACTGACTATGTTTTGGACCATTCCTGTGACACTAGTTATAGATTCCGTTGCTCCACTTTAGGTTTACTCTATCCCTCCGACCTTCTTATTGATGATGAAACACAGATATTGCATCGGAATTAAATAGAATAGGCACAATGCCGACTTAAGTACAAGAAGACTGACTCTTCTTACTGTCTATGCTTTGGACCATTCCTGTGACACTAGTCATAGATTCCGATGCTTCACTTCAGGTGCACTGTATATCTTGGTCCTTGTTATTGACGATGAAACACAGAAATTGCATCGGAATTAAATACAAAAGGCACAATGCCGACTTAAGTACAAGAAGATAGACTCTTCTTACTGACTATGCTTTGAACCATTCCTGTGACACTAGTTACATATTCCGATGCCTCACGTCCGGTTTACTGTATCCCTTGGACCTTCTTATTGGTGATGAAACACAGAAATTGCATCGGAATTAAATAAAAAAGGCACAATGCCGACTTAAGTACAAGAAGACTGACACTTCTTACTGTCTATGTTTTGAACCATTCCTGTGACACTAGTTATAGATTCCGATGCTTCACTTCAGGTTTACTGTATCCCTTGGCCCTTCTTATTGACGATGAAACACTGAAATTGCATCGGAATTAAATACAAAAGGCACAATGCCGACTTAAGTACAAGAAGACTGACTCTTCCTACTGTCTATGTTTTGAACCATTCCTGTGACACCACTTATTGATTCCGATGCTTCACTTCAGGTTTACTGTATCCCTCAGTTCTTCATATTGTCGATGAAACACAGAAATTGCATCGGAATTAAATACAAAGGGCACAATGCCGACTAAAGTACATGAAGACTGACTCTTCCTACTGTCTATGTTTTGAACCATCCCATAGACACTAGTTATAGATTCCGATGCTTCACTTCTGGTTTACTGTATCCCTCTGGCCTTCTTATTCACGATAAAACACAGAAATTGCATCGGAATGAAATACAAAAGGCACAATGCCGACTTAAGTACAAGAAGACTGACTCTTCTTACTGACTATGTTTTGAACCATCCCAGTGACACTAGTTATAGATTCCGATGCTTCACTTCTGGTTTACTGTATCCCTCTGACCTTCTTATTCACGATGAAACACAGAAATTGCATCGGAATTAAATACAAAAGGCACAATGCCGACTTAAGTACAAGAAGACTGACTCTTCCTACTGTCTATGTTTTTAACCATTCCTGTGACACTAGTTATAGATTGCGATGCATCACTTCACGTTTACTCTATCCCTCTGACCTTCTTATTGATGATGAAACACAGATATTGCATCGGAATTAAATAGAATAGGCACAATGCCGACTTAAGTACAAGAAGACTGACTCATCTTACTGTCTATGTTTTGAACCATTCCTGTGCCACTAGTCATAGATTCCGATGCTTCACTTCAGGTTCACTGTATCTCTTGGTGCTTCTTATTGACGATGAAACACCGAAATTGCTTCGGAATATAATACGAAATGCACAATGCCGACTTAAGTACAAGAAGATAGACTCTTCTTACTGACTATGCTTTGAACCATTCCTGTGACACTAGTTACATATTCCGATGCCTCAAGTCCGGTTTACTGTATCCCTTGGACCTTCTTATTGATGATGAAACACAGAAATTGCATCGGAATTAAATAGAAAAGGCACAATGCCGACTTAAGTACAAGAAGACTGACACTTCTTACTGTCTATGTTTTGAACCATTCCTGTGCCACTAGTTATAGATTCCGATGCTTCACTTCAGGTTCACTGTATCCCTTGGACCTTCTTATTGACGATGAAACACCGAAATTGCTTCGGAATATAATACGAAATGCACAATGCCGACTTAAGTACAAGAAGACTGACTCTTCTTACTGACTATGTTTTGAACCATTCCTGTGACACCACTTATTGATTCCGATGCTTCACTTCAGGTTTACTGTATCCCTCAGTTCTTCTTATTGTCGATGAAACACAGAAATTGCATCGGAATTAAATACAAAAGGCACAATGCCGACTAAAGTACATGAAGACTGACTCTTCCTACTGTCTATGTTTTGAACCATCCCAGTGACACTAGTTATAGGTTCCGATGCTTCACTTCTGGTTTACTGTATCCCTCTGGCCTTCTTATTCACGATAAAACACAGAAATTGCATCGGAATGAAATACAAAAGGCACAATGCCGACTTAAGTACAAGAAGACTGACTCTTATTACCGTCTATGTTTTGAACCATTCCTGTGACAGTAGTTATAGATTCCGATGATTCACTTCAGGTTTACTGTATCCCTCTGATCTTCTTATTGACGATGAAACACAGAAATTGCATCGGAATTAAATACAATTGGCACAATGCCGACTTAAGTACAAGAAGACTGACTCTTATTACTGTCTATGATTTGAACCATTGTTGTGACACTAGTTATAGATTGCGATGCTTAACTTCAGGTTTACTGTATCTCTCTGACCTTCTTGTTGACGATGAAACACAGAAATTGCATGGGAATTCAATAGAAAAGGCACAATGCCGACTTAAGTACAAGAAGACTGACTCTTATTACTGTCTATGTTTTGTACCATTCCTGTGACACTAGTTATAGATTCCGCTGCTTCACTTCAGGTTTACTGTATCCCTTGGGCCTTCTAATTGACGATGAAACACAGAAATTGCATCGGAATTAAATACAAAAGGCACAATGCCGACTTAAGTACAAGCAGACTGACTCATCTTACTGTCTATTTTTTAACCATTCCTGTGACACTAGTTATAGATTCCGATGCTTCACTTCAGGTTTACTGTATCCCTCTGACCTCCTTTTTGACGATGAAACACAGGAATTGCATCGGAATTTAATAGAAAAGGCACAATGCTGACTTAAGAACAAGAAGACTGACTCTTCTTACTGTCTATGATTTGAACCATTCCTGTGACTCTACTTATAGGTTCCGATGATTCACTTCAGGTGTACTGCATCACTTGGACCTTCCTATTGACGATGAAACACAGAAATTGCATCGGAATTAAATAGAAAAGGCACAATGCCGACTTAAGTACAAGAAGACTGACTCTTCTTACTGATTATGTTTTGAACCATTTCTGTGACTACTAGTTATACATTCCGATGCCTCTCTTCAGGTTTACTGTATCCCTTGGACCTTCTTATTGACGATGAAACTCAGAAATTGCATCGGAAATAAATACAAAAGGCACAATGCCGACATAAGTACAAGAAGACTGACTCTTCCTACTGTCAATGTTTCGAACCATTCCTGCGACACTAGTTATAGATTCCGATGCTTCACTTCAGGTTTACTGTATCCCTTGGACCTTCTTATTGACGATGAAACACAGAAATTGCATCGGAATTAGATACAAAAAGCACAATGGCGACTTAAGTACAAGAGGACTGACTCTTCTTGCTGTCTATGTTTTAAAACATTCCTGTGACACTAGTTATAGATTCCGATGCTTCACGTCAGGATTACTGTATTCCTCGGACCTTCTTATTGACTACGAAACACAGAAATTTCATCGGAATTAAATAAAAAGGCACAATGCCGACTTAAGTACAAGAAGACTGACTCTTCCTACTGTCTATGTTTTGAACCATTCCTGTGACACTAGTTATAGATTCCGATGCTTCACTTCAGGTGTACTGTATCCCTTGGACCTTCTTATTGACCATGAAACTCAGAAATTGCATCGGAATTAAATACAAAAGGCACAATGATGACTCAAGTACAAGTAGACTGACTCTTCTTACTGTCTATGATTTGAACCATTCCTGTGACACTAGTTATAGATTCCGATGCTTCACTTCAGGTTTACTGTATCCCTCTGACCTTTTCTTATTGACGATGAAACACAGAAATTGCATCGGAATAAAATACAAAATGCACAATGACGACTTAAGTACAAGAAGACTGACTCTTCTTACTGACTATGTTTTGAACCATTCCCGTGACACTAGTTATAGATTCCGAATTCTCACTTCTGGTTTACTGTATCCCTTGGACCTTCTTATTGATGATGAAACACAAAGTTTGCATCGGAATTAAATAGAAAAGGCTCAATGCCGACTTAAGTACAAGACGACTGACTCTTCCTACTGTCTATGTTTTGAACAATTAATGTGACACTAGTTAAAGATTCCGATGCTTCACTTCAGGTTTACTGTATCCCTCTGATCTTATTATTGACGGTGAAACACAGATATTGCATCGGAATTAAATATAAAAGGCACAATGCCGACTTAGGTACAAGAAGACTGACTCTTCTTACTGACTATGCTTTGAACCATTCCTGTGACACTACTTATAGACTCCGATGCTTCACTTCAGGTTAACTGTATCCCTTCGACCTTCTTATTGATGATGAAACACAGAAATTGCATCGGAATTAAATAGAATAGGCACAATGCCGACTTAAGTATAAGAAGACTGACTCGTCTTTCTGTCTATGTTTTGAACCATTCCTGTGACATTAGTTATAGATTCTGATACTTCACTTCAGCATCGGAATTAAATAGAAAAGGCACAATGCCGACTTAAGTACAAGAAGGCTGCCTCTTCCAAATGTCTATGTTTTGAACCATCCCTGTGACACTCGTTATAGATTCCGATGCTTCATTCAGGTTTACAGTATCTCTCTGACCTTCTTATTGACTATAAAACATAGAAATTGCATCTGAATTAAATAGAAAACGCACAAAGCCGACTTAAGTACAAGAAGACTGACTCTTCTTACTGACTATGTTTTGGACCATTCCTGTGACACTAGTTATAGATTCCGTTGCTCCACTTTAGGTTTACTCTATCCCTCTGACCTTCTTATTGATGATGAAACACAGATATTTCATCGGAATTAAATAGAATAGGCACAAAGCCGACTTAAGTACAAGAAGACTGACTCTTCTTACTGTCTATGCTTTGGACCATTCCTGTGACACTAGTCATAGATTCCGATGCTTCACTTCAGGTGCACTGTATATCTTGGTCCTTCTTATTGACGATGAAACACAGAAATTGCATCGGAATTAAATACAAAAGGCACAATGCCGACTTAAGTACAAGAAGATAGACTCTTCTTACTGACTATGCTTTGAACCATTCCTGTGACACTAGTTACATATTCCGATGCCTCACGTCCGGTTTACTGTATCCCTTGGACCTTCTTATTGATGATGAAACACAGAAATTGCATCGGAATTAAATAAAAAAGGCACAATGCCGACTTAAGTACAAGAAGACTGACACTTCTTACTGTCTATGTTTTGAACCATTCCTGTGACACTAGTTATAGATTCCGATGCTTCACTTCAGGTTTACTGTATCCCTTGGACCTTCTTATTGACGATGAAACACTGAAATTGCATCGGAATTAAATACAAAAGGCACAATGCCGACTTAAGTACAAGAAGACTGACTCTTCCTACTGTCTATGTTTTGAACCATTCCTGTGACACCACTTATTGATTCCGATGCTTCACTTCAGGTTTACTGTATCCCTCAGTTCTTCTTATTGTCGATGAAACACAGAAATTGCATCGGAATTAAATACAAAAGGCACAATGCCGACTAAAGTACATGAAGACTGACTCTTCCTACTGTCTATGTTTTGAACCATCCCAGTGACACTAGTTATAGATTCCGATGCTTCACTTCTGGTTTACTGTATCCCTCTGACCTTCTTATTCACGATAAAACACAGAAATTGTATCGGAATGAAATACAAAATGCACAATGCCGACTTAAGTACAAGAAGACTGACTCTTCTTACTGACTATGTTTTGAACCATCCCAGTGACACTAGTTATAGATTCCGATGCTTCACTTCTGGTTTACTGTATCCCTCTGACCTTCTTACTCACGATGAAACACAGAAATTGCATCGGAATTAAATAGAAAAGGCACAATGCCGACTTAAGTACAAGAAGTCTGACTCTTCTTACTGATTATGTTTTGAACCATTTCTGTGACTACTAGTTATACATTCCGATGCCTCTCTTCAGGTTTACTGTATCCCTTGGACCTTCTTATTGACGATGAAACTCAGAAATTGCATCGGAAATAAATACAAAAGGCACACTGCCGACATAAGTACAAGAAGACTGACTCTTCCTACTGTCAATGTTTCGAACCATTCCTGCGACACTAGTTATAGATTCCGATGCTTCACTTCAGGTTTACTGTTTCCCTTGGACCTTCTTATTGACGATGAAACACAGAAATTGCATCGGAATTAGATACAAAAAGCACAATGGCGACTTAAGTACAAGAGGACTGACTCTTCTTGCTGTCTATGTTTTAAAACATTCCTGTGACACTAGTTATAGATTCCGATGCTTCACGTCAGGATTACTGTATTCCTCGGACCTTCTTATTGACTACGAAACACAGAAATTGCATCGGAATTAAATAAAAGGCACAATGCCGACTTAAGTACAAGAAGACTGACTCTTCCTACTGTCTATGTTTTGAACCATTCCTGTGACACTAGTTATAGATTCCGATGCTTCACTTCAGGTGTACTGTATCCCTTGGACCTTCTTATTGACGATGAAACTCAGAAATTGCATCGGAATTAAATACAAAAGGCACAATGATGACTCAAGTACAAGTAGACTGACTCTTCTTACTGTCTATGATTTGAACCATTCCTGTGACACTAGTTATAGATTCCGATGCTTCACTTCAGGTTTACTGTATCCCTTGGACCTTCTTATTGACTACGAAACACAGAAATTGCATCGGAATTAGATACAAAAAGCACAATGGCGACTTAAGTACAAGAGGACTGACTCTTCTTGCTGTCTATGTTTTAAAACATTCCTGTGACACTAGTTATAGATTCCGATGCTTCACGTCAGGATTACTGTATCCCTTGGACCTTCTTATTGACTACGAAACACAGAAATTGCATCGGAATTAAATAGTAAATGCACAATGCCGACTTAAGTTCAAGAAGACTGACCCTTCCTATTGTCTATGTTTGAACCATTCCTGTGACACTAGTTATGGATTCCGATGCTTCATTTCAGGTTAACTATATCCCGCTAACCTTCCTATTGAAGATGAATCACAGAAATTGCATCGGAATTAAATAGAAAAGGCATAATGCCGACCTAAGTATAAGCAGACTGACTCTTCTTACTGTCTATGTTTTGAACCATTCCTGTGACACTAGTTATAGATTCCGATGCTTCACTTCAGGTTTACTGTATCCCTCTGACCTTTTCTTATTGACGATGAAACACAGAAATTGCATCGGAATAAAATACAAAATGCACAATGACGACTTAAGTACAAGAAGACTGACTCTTCTTACTGACTATGTTTTGAACCATTCCCGTGAAACTAGTTATAGATTCCGAATTCTCACTTCTGGTTTACTGTATCCCTTGGACCTTCTTATTGATGATGAAACACAAAGTTTGCATCGGAATTAAATAGAAAAGGCTCAATGCCGACTTAAGTACAAGACGACTGACTCTTCCTACTGTCTATGTTTTGAACAATTAATGTGACACTAGTTAAAGATTCCGATGCTTCACTTCAGGTTTACTGTATCCCTCTGATCTTATTATTGACGGTGAAACACAGATATTGCATCGGAATTAAATATAAAAGGAACAATGCCGACTTAGGTACAAGAAGACTGACTCTTCTTACTGACTATGCTTTGAACCATTCCTGTGACACTACTTATAGACTCCGATGCTTCACTTCAGGTTAACTGTATCCCTTCGACCTTCTTATTGATGATGAAACACAGAAATTGCATCGGAATTAAATAGAATAGGCACAATGCCGACTTAAGTATAAGAAGACTGACTCGTCTTTCTGTCTATGTTTTGAACCATTCCTGTGACATTAGTTATAGATTCTGATACTTCACTTCAGCATCGGAATTAAATAGAAAAGGCACAATGCCGACTTAAGTACAAGAAGGCTGCCTCTTCCAAATGTCTATGTTTTGAACCATCCCTGTGACACTCGTTATAGATTCCGATGCTTCATTCAGGTTTACAGTATCTCTCTGACCTTCTTATTGACTATAAAACATAGAAATTGCATCTGAATTAAATAGAAAACGCACAAAGCCGACTTAAGTACAAGAAGACTGACTCTTCTTACTGACTATGTTTTGGACCATTCCTGTGACACTAGTTATAGATTCCGTTGCTCCACTTTAGGTTTACTCTATCCCTCTGACCTTCTTATTGATGATGAAACACAGATATTGCATCGGAATTAAATAGAATAGGCACAAAGCCGACTTAAGTACAAGAAGACTGACTCTTCTTACTGTCTATGCTTTGGACCATTCCTGTGACACTAGTCATAGATTCCTATGCTTCACTTCAGGTGCACTGTATATCTTGGTCCTTCTTATTGACGATGAAACACAGAAATTGCATCGGAATTAAATACAAAAGGCACAATGCCGACTTAAGTACAAGAAGATAGACTCTTCTTACTGACTATGCTTTGAACCATTCCTGTGACACTAGTTACATATTCCGATGCCTCACGTCCGGTTTACTGTATCCCTTGGACCTTCTTATTGATGATGAAACACAGAAATTGCATCGGAATTAAATAAAAAAGGCACAATGCCGACTTAAGTACAAGAAGACTGACTCTTCTTACTGTCTATGTTTTGAACCATTCCTGTGACACTAGTTATAGATTCCGATGCTTCACTTCAGGTTTACTGTATCCCTTTTACCTTCTTATTGACGATGAAATACTGAAATTGCATCGGAATTAAATACAAAAGGCACAATGCCGACTTAAGTACAAGAAGACTGACTCTTCCTACTGTCTATGTTTTGAACCATTCCTGTGACACCACTTATTGATTCCGATGCTTCACTTCAGGTTTACTGTATCCCTCAGTTCTTCTTATTGTCGATGAAACACAGAAATTGCATCGGAATTAAATACAAAAGGCACAATGCCGACTAAAGTACATGAAGACTGACTCTTCCTACTGTCTATGTTTTGAACCATCCCAGTGACACTAGTTATAGATTCCGATGCTTCACTTCTGGTTTACTGTATCCCTCTGGCCTTCTTATTCACGATAAAACACAGAAATTGTATCGGAATGAAATACAAAAGGCACAATGCCGACTTAAGTACAAGAAGACTGACTCTTCTTACTGACTATGTTTTGAACCATCCCAGTGACACTAGTTATAGATTCCGATGCTTCACTTCTGGTTTACTGTATCCCTCTGACCTTCTTATTCACGATGAAACACAGAAATTGCATCGGAATTAAATACAAAAGGCACAATGCCTACTCAAGTACAAGAAGACTGACTCTTCCTACTGTCTATGTTTTGAACCATTCCTGTGACAGTAGTTATAGATTCCGATGATTCACTTCAGGTTTACTGTATCCCTCTGATCTTCTTATTGACGATGAAACACAGAAATTGCATCGGAATTAAATACAATTGGCACAATGCCGACTTAAGTACAAGAAGACTGACTCTTATTACTGTCTATGATTTGAACCATTGTTGTGACACTAGTTATAGATTGCGATGCTTAACTTCAGGTTTACTGTATCTCTCTGACCTTCTTGTTGACGATGAAACACAGAAATTGCATGGGAATTCAACAGAAAAGGCACAATGCCGACTTAAGTACAAGAAGACTGACTCTTATTACTGTCTATGTTTTGTACCATTCCTGTGACACTAGTTATAGATTCCGCTGCTTCACTTCAGGTTTACTGTATCCCTCGGGCCTTCTAATTGACGATGAAACACAGAAATTGCATCGGAATTAAATACAAAAGGCACAATGCCGACTTAAGTACAAGCAGACTGACTCATCTTACTGTCTATTTTTTAACCATTCCTGTGACACTAGTTATAGATTCCGATGCTTCACTGCAGGTTTACTGTATCCCTCTGACCTCCTTTTTGACGATGAAACACAGAAATTGCATCGGAATTTAATAGAAAAGGCACAATGCTGACTTAAGAACAAGAAGACTGACTCTTCTTACTGTCTATGATTTGAACCATTCCTGTGACACTACTTATAGGTTCCGATGATTCACTTCAGGTGTACTGCATCACTTGGACCTTCCTATTGACGATGAAACACAGAAATTGCATCGGAATTAAATAGAAAAGGCACAATGCCAACTTAAGTACAAGAAGACTGACTCTTCTTACTGATTATGTTTTGAACCATTTCTGTGACTACTAGTTATAGATTCCGATGCCTCTCTTCAGGTTTACTGTATCCCTTGGACCTTCTTATTGACGATGAAATTCAGAAATTGCATCGGAAATAAATACAAAAGGCACAATGCCGACATAAGTACAAGAAGACTGACTCTTCCTACTGTCAATGTTTTGAACCATTCCTGCGACACTAGTTATAGATTCCGATACTTCACTTCAGGTTTACTGTATCCCTAGGACCTTCTTATTGACGATGAAACACAGAAATTGCATCGGAATTAGATACAAAAAGCACAATGGCGACTTAAGTACAAGAGGACTGACTCTTCTTGCTGTCTATGTTTTAAAACATTCCTGTGACACTAGTTATAGATTCCGATGCTTCACGTCAGGATTACTGTATTCCTCGGACCTTCTTATTGACTAAAAAACACAGAAATTGCATCGGAATTAAATACAAAAGGCACAATGCCGACTTAAGTACAAGAAGACTGACTCTTCCTACTGTCTATGTTTTGAACCATTCCTGTGACACTAGTTATAGATTCCGATGCTTCACTTCAGGTGTACTGTATCCCTTGGACCTTCTTATTGACGATGAAACTCAGAAATTGCATCGGAATTAAAAACAAAAGGCACAATGATGACTCAAGTACAAGTAGACTGACTCTTCTTACTGTCTATGATTTGAACCATTCCTGTGACACTAGTTATAGATTCCGATGCTTCACTTCAGGTTTACTGTATCCCTTGGACCTTCTTATTGACTACGAAACACAGAAATTGCATCGGAATTAGATACAAAAAGCACAATGGCGACTTAAGTACAAGAGGACTGACTCTTCTTGCTGTCTATGTTTTAAAACATTCCTGTGACACTAGTTATAGATTCCGATGCTTCACGTCAGGTTTACTGTATCCCTCTGACCTTTTCTTATTGACGATGAAACACAGAAATTGCATCGGAATTAAATACAAAATGCACAATGCCGACTTAAGTACAAGAAGACTGACTCTTCTTACTGACTATGTTTTGAACCATTCCCGTGACACTAGTTATAGATTCCGAATTCTCACTTCAGGTTTACTGTATCCCTTGGACCTTCTTATTGATGATGAAACACGAAGTTTGCATCGGAATTAAATACAAAAGGCTCAATGCCGACTTAAGTACAAGACGACTGACTCTTCCTACTGTCTATGTTTTGAACAATTCCTGTGACACTAGTTAAGGATTCCGATGCTTCACTTCAGGTTTACTGTATCCCTCTGATCTTATTATTGACGGTGAAACACAGATATTGCATCGGAATTAAATATAAAAGGCACAATGCCGACTTAGGTACAAGAAGACTGACTCTTCTAACTGACTATGCTTTGAACCATTCCTGTGACACTACTTATAGACTCCGATGCTTCACTTCAGGTTAACTGTATCCCTCAGACCTTCTTATTGATGATGAAACACAGAAATTGCGTCGGAATTAAATAGAATAGGCACAATGCCGACTTAAGTATAAGAAGACTGACTCGTCTTACTGTCTATGTTTTGAACCATTCCGGTGACATTATTTATAGATTCTGATACTTCACTTCAGCATCGGAATTAAATAGAAAAGGCACAATGCCGACTTAAGTACAAGAAGACTGACTCTTCTAACTGTCTATGCTTTGGACCATTCCTGTGACACTAGTCATAGATTCCGATGCTTCACTTCAGGTTCACTGTATATCTTGGTCCTTCTTATTGACGATGAAACACAGAAATTGCATCGGAATTAAATACAAAAGGCACAATGCCGACTTAAGTACAAGAAGATAGACTCTTCTTACTGACTATGCTTTGAACCATTCCTGTGACACTAGTTACATATTCCGATGCCTCACGTCCGGTTTACTGTATCCCTTGGACCTTCTTATTGATGATGAAACACAGAAATTGCATCAGAATTAAATAGAAAAGGCACAATGCCGACTTAAGTACAAGAAGACTGACACTTCTTACTGTCTATGTTTTGAACCATTCCTGTGACACTAGTTATAGATTCCGATGCTTCACTTCAGGTTTACTGTATTCCCTTGGACCTTCTTATTGACGATGAAACACCGATATTGCTTCGGAATTGAATACGAAATGCACAATGCCGACTTAAGTACAAGAAGACTGACTCTTCTTACTGACTATGTTTTGAACCATTCCTGTGACACCACTTATTGATTCCGATGCTTCACTTCAGGTTTACTGTATCCCTCAGTTCATCTTATTGTCGATGGAACACAGAAATTGCATCGGAATAAATTACAAAAGGCACAATGCCGACTAAAGTACATGAAGACTGACTCTTCCTACTGTCTATGTTTTGAACCATCCCAGTGACACTAGTTATAGATTCCGATGCTTCACTTCTGGTTTACTGTATCCCTCTGACCTTCTTATTCACGATAAAACACAGAAATTGCATCGGAATGAAATACAAAAGGCACAATGCCGACTTAAGTACAAGAAGACTGACTCTTCTTACTGACTATGTTTTGAACCATTCCCGTGACACTAGTTATAGATTCCGAATTCTCACTTGAGCTTTACTGTATCCCTTGGACCTTCTTATTGATGATGAAACACAGAGTTTGCATCGGAATTATATACAAAAGGCACAATGCCGACTTAAGTACAAGAAGACTGACTCTTCCTACTGTCTATGTTTTGAACTATTCCTGTGTCACTAGTTATAGATTCCGATGCTTCACTTCAGGTGTACTGTATCCCTCTGACTTCCTTATTGACGATGTAACACAGATATTGCATCGGAATTAAATAGAAAAGCACAATGCCGATTTAAGGACAAGAAGACTGACTCTTCTTACTGACTATGCTTTGAACCATTCCTGTGACACTAGTTATAGATTCCGATGCTTCACTTCAGGTTTACTATATGCCTCTGACCTTCTTATTGACGATGAAACACAGAAACTGCATCGGAAATAAATACAAAAGGCACAATGCCGACACAAGTACAAGAAGACTGACTCTTCCTAGTGTCTATGTTTTGAACCATTCCTGTGACACTAGTTATAGATTCCGATGATTCACTTTAGGTTTACTGTATCCCTCTGATCTTCTTATTGACGATGAAACACAGAAATTGCATCGGAATTAAATACAATTGGCACAATGCCGACTTAAGTACAAGAAGACTGACTCCTATTACTGTCTATGATTTGAACCATTGTTGTGACACTAGTTATAGATTGCGATGCTTAACTTCAGGTTTACTGTATCCCTCTGACCTTCTTATTGACAATGAAACACAGAAATTGCATCGGAATTAAATACAAAAGGCACAATGCCGACTTAAGAACAAGAAGACTGACTCTTCTTACAGACTATGTTGTGAACATTTCCTGTGAGACCAGTTTTAGATTCCGATGCTTCACTATATGTTTACTGTATCCCTTGGACCTTCTTATTGACGATGAAACACAGAAATTGCATCGGAATTAAATGCAAAAGGCACAATGCCGACTATAGTACAAGCAGACTGACTCATCTTACTGTCTATTTATTAACCATTCCTGTGACACTATTTATAGATTCCGATGCTTCACTTCAGGTTTACTGTATACCTCTGACCTCCTTTTTGACGATGAAACACAGAAATTGCATCGGAATTAAATAGAAAAGGCACAATGCTGACTTAAGAACAAGAAGACTGACTCTCCTTACTGTCTATGATTTGAACCATTCCTGTGACACTACTTATAGGTTCCGATGATTCACTTCAGGTGTACTGCATCACTTGGACCTTCTTATTGACTACGAAACACAGAAATAGCATCGGAATTAAATACAAAGGGCACAATGCCGACTTAAGTACAAGAAGACTGACTTTTCCTACTGTCTATGTTTTGAACCAGTCCTGTGACACTAGTTATAGATTCCGATGCTTCACTTCAGGTGTACTGTATCCCTTGGACCTTCTTATTGACGATGAAACTCAGAAATTGCATCGGAATTAGATACAAAAGGCACAATGATGACTCAAGTACAAGTAGACTGACTCTTCTTACTGTCTATGATTTGAACCATTCCTGTGACACTAGTTATAGATTCCGATGCTTCACTTCAGGTTTACTGTATCCCTTGGACATTCTTATTGACTACGAAACACAGAAATTGCATCGGAATTAAATAGAAAAGGCACAATGCCGACCTAAGTATAAGCAGACTGACTCTTGTACTGACTATGTTTTGTACCATTCCTGTGACACTAGTTATAGATTCCGATGCTTCACTTCAGGTTTACTGTATCCCTCTGACCTTTTCTTATTGACGATGAAACACAGAAATTGCATCGGAAGTAAATACAAAATGCACAATGCCGACTTAAGTACAAGAAGACTGACTCTTCTTACTGACTATGTTTTGAACCATTCCCGTGACACTAGTTATAGATTCCGAATTCTCACTTCAGGTTTACTGTATCCCTTGGACCTTCTTATTGATGATGAAACAAAAAATTTGCATCGGAATTAAATACAAAAGGCTCAATGCCGACTTAAGTACAAGACGACTGACTCTTCCTACTGTCTATGATTTGAACAATTCCTGTGACACTAGTTAAAGATTACGATGCTTCACTTCAGGTTAACTGTATCCCTCAGACCTTCTTATTGATGATGAAACACAGAAATCGCATTGGAATTAAATAGAATAGGCACAATGCCGACTTAAGTATAAGAAGACTGTTTCGTCTTACTGTCTATGTTTTGAACCATTCCTGTGACATTAGTTATAGATTCTGATACTTCACTTCAGCATCGGAATTAAATAGAAAAGGCACAATGCCGACTTAAGTACAAGAAGACTGACTCTTCTTACTGTCTATGCTTTGGACCATTCCTGTGACACTAGTCATAGATTCCGATGCTTCACTTCAGGTTCACTGTATATCTTGGTCCTTCTTATTGACGATGAAACACAGAAATTGCATCGGAATTAAATACAAAAGGCACAATGCCGACTTAAGTACAAGAAGATAGACTCTTCTTACTGACTATGCTTTGAACCATTCCTGTGACACTAGTTACATATTCCGATGCCTCACGTCCGGTTTACTGTATCCCTTGGACCTTCTTATTGATGATGAAACACAGAAATTGCATCGGAATTAAATAGAAAAGGCACAATGCCGAATTAAGTACAAGAAGACTGACACTTCTTACTGTCTATGTTTTGAACTATTCCTGTGACACTAGTTATAGATTCCGATGCTTCACTTCAGGTTTACTGTATTCCCTTGGACCTTCTTATTGATGATGAAACACAAAGTTTGCATCGGAATTAAATACAAAAGGCTCAATGCCGACTTAAGTACAAGACGACTGACTCTTCCTACTGTCTATGTTTTGAACAATTCCTGTGACACTAGTTAAAGATTCCGATGCTTCACTTCAGGTTTACTGTATCCCTCTGATCTTATTATTGACGGTGAAACACAGATATTGCATCGGAATTAAATATAAAAGGCGCAATGCCGACTTTGGTACAAGAAGACTGACTCTTCTTACTGACTATGCTTTGAACCATTCCTGTGACACTACTTATAGACTCCGATGCTTCACTTCAGGTTAACTGTATCCCTCAGACCTTCTTATTGATGATGAAACACAGAAATTGCATCGGAATTAAATAGAATAGGCACAATGCCGACTTAAGTATAAGAAGACTGACTCGTCTTACTGTCTATGTTTTGAACCATTCCTGTGACATTAGTTATAGATTCTGATACTTCACTTCAGCATCGGAATTAAATAGAAAATTCACAATGCCGACTTAAGTACAAGAAGACTGACTGTTCTTACTGTCTATGCTTTGGACCATTCCTGTGACACTAGTCATAGATTCCGATGCTTCACTTCAGGTTCACTGTATATCTTGGTCCTTCTTATTGACGATGAAACACAGAAATTGCATCGGAATTAAATATAAAAGGCACAATGCCGACTTAAGTACAAGAAGATAGACTCTTCTTACTGACTATGCTTTGAACCATTCCTGTGACACTAGTTACATATTCCGATGCCTCACGTCCGGTTTACTGTATCCCTTGGACCATCTTATTGATGATGAAACACAGAAATTGCATCGGAATTAAATAGAAAAGGCACAATGCCGACTTAAGTACAAGAAGACTGACACTTCTTACTGTCTATGTTTTGAACCATTCCTGTGACACTAGTTATAGATTCCTATGCTTCACTTCAGGTTTACTGTATTCCCTTGGACCTTCTTACTGACGATGAAACACCGAAATTGCTTCGGAATTGAATACGAAATGCACAATGCCGACTTAAGTACAAGAAGACTGACTCTTCTTACTGACTATGTTTTGAACCATTCCTGTGACACCACTAATTGATTCCGATGCTTCACTTCAGGTTTACTGTATCCCTCAGTTAATCTTATTGTCGATGGAACACAGAAATTGCATCGGAATTAAATACAAAAGGCACAATGCCGACTAAAGTACATGAAGACTGACTCTTCCTACTGTCTATGTTTTGAACCATCCCAGTGACACTAGTTATAGATTCCGATGCTTCACTTCTGGTTTACTGTATCCCTCTGACCTTCTTATTCACGATAAAACACAGAAATTGCATCGGAATGAAATACAAAAGGCACAATGCCGACTTAAGTACAAGAAGACTGCCTCTTCTTACTGACTATGTTTTGAACCATTCCCGTGACACTAGTTATAGATTCCGAATTCTCACTTGAGGTTTACTGTATCCCTTGGACCTTCTTATTGATGATGAAACACATAGTTTGCATCGGAATTATATACAAAAGGCACAATGCCGACTTAAGTACAAGAAGACTGACTCTTCCTACTGTCTATGTTTTGAACTATTCCTGTGACACTAGTTATAGATTCCGATGCTTCACTTCAGGTGTACTGTATCCCTCTGACTTCCTTATTGACGATGAAACACAGATATTGCATCGGAATTAAATAGAAAAAACACAATGCCGATTTAAGGACAAGAAGACTGACTCTTCTTACTGACTATGCTTTGAACCATTCCTGTGACACTAGTTATAGATTCCGATGCTTCACTTCAGGTTTACTATATGCCTCTGACCTTCTTATTGAAGATGAAACACAGAAACTGCATCGGAAATAAATACAAAAGGCACAATGCCGACACAAGTACAAGAAGACTGACTCTTCCTACTGTCTTTGTTTTGAACCATTCCTGTGACACTAGTTATAGATTCCGATGATTCACTTTAGGTTTACTGTATCCCTCTGATCTTCTTATTGACGATGAAACACAGAAATTGCATCGGAATTAAATACAATTGGCACAATGCCGACTTAAGTAAAAGAAGACTGACTCTTATTACTGTCTATGATTTGAACCATTGTTGTGACACTAGTTATAGATTGCGATGCTTAACTTCAGGTTTACTGTATCCCTCTGACCTTCTTATTGACAATGAAACACAGAAATTGCATCGGAATTAAATACAAAAGGCACAATGCCGACTTAAGAACAAGAAGACTGACTCTTCTTACAGACTATGTTGTGAACATTTCCTGTGAGACCAGTTTTAGATTCCGATGCTTCACTATATGTTTACTGTATCCCTTGGACCTTCTTATTGACGATGAAACACAGAAATTGCATTGGAATTAAATGCAAAAGGCACAATGCCGACTTAAGTACAAGCAGACTGACTCATCTTACTGTCTATTTTTAAACCATTCCTGTGACACTAGTTATAGATTCCGATGCTTCACTTCAGGTTTACTGTATCCCTCTGACCTCCTTTTTGACGATGAAACACAGAAATTGCATCGGAATTAAATAGAAAAGGCACAATGCTGACTTAAGAACAAGAAGACTGACTCTTCTTACTGTCTATGATTTGAAGCATTCCTACACTACTTATAGGTTCCGATGATTCACTTCAGGTGTACTGCATCACTTGGACCTTCTTATTGACTACGAAACACAGAAATTGCATCGGAATTAAATACAAAAGGCACAATGCCGACTTAAGTACAAGAAGACTGACTCTTCCTACCGTCTATGTTTTGAACCATTCCTGTGACACTAGTTATAGATTCCGATGCTTCACTTCAGGTGTACTGTATCCCTTGGACCTTCTTATTGACGATGAAACTCAGAAATTGCATCGGAATTAAATACAAAAGGCACAATGATGACTCAAGTACAAGTAGACTGACTCTTCTTACTGTCTATGATTTGAACCATTCCTGTGACACTAGTTATAGATTCCGATGCTTCACTTCAGGTTTACTGTATCCCTTGGACATTCTTATTGACTACGAAACACAGAAATTGCATCGGAATTAAATAGAAAAGGCACAATGCCGACCTAAGTATAAGCAGACTGACTCTTGTACTGACTATGTTTTGTACCATTCCTGTGACACTAGTTATAGATTCCGATGCTTCACTTCAGGTTTACTGTATCCCTCTGACCTTTTCTTATTGACGATGAAACACAGAAATTGCATCGGAAGTAAATACAAAATGCACAATGCCGACTTAAGTACAAGAAGACTGACTCTTCTTACTGACTATGTTTTGAACCATTCCCGTGATACTAGTTATAGATTCCGAATTCTCACTTCAGGTTTACTGTATCCCTTGGACCTTCTTATTGATGATGAAACAAAAAATTTGCATCGGAATTAAATACAAAAGGCCCAATGCCGACTTAAGTACAAGACGACTGACTCTTCCTACTGTCTATGATTTGAACAATTCCTGTGACACTAGTTAAAGATTCCGATGCTTCACTTCAGGTTAACTGTATCCCTCAGACCTTCTTATTGATGATGAAACACAGAAATTGCATCGGAATTAAATAGAATAGGCACAATGCCGACTTAAGTATAAGAAGACTGACTCGTCTTACTGTCTATGTTTTGAACCATTCCTGTGACATTAGTTATAGATTCTGATACTTCACTTCAGCATCGGAATTCAATAGAAAAGGCACAATGCCGACTTAAGTACAAGAAGACTGACTCTTCTTACTGTCTATGTTTTTAACCATTCCGGTGACACTAGTTATAGATTCCGATGCATCACTTCAGGTTTACTGTATCACTCTGACCTTCTTATTGACGATGAATCACAGAAATTGCATCGGAATTAAATAGAAAAAGCACAATGCCGACTTATGTACAAGAAGAATGTGTCAACTTACTGCCTATGTTATGAACAATTCCTGTGACACTAGTTATCGATTCCGATGCTTCACTTCAGGTTTACTGTATCCCACTGACCTTCATAATGACGATGAAACACAAAAATTGTTTCGGAATTAAATACAAAAGGCACAATGCCGACTTGAGTACATGAAGACTGACTCATCTTACGGACTATGATTTGAACTATTCCTGTGACACTAGTTATAGATTCCGATGCTTCACTTCAGGTTAACTGCATCCCTCTGACCTTCTTATTCACGATAAAACACAGAAACTGCATCGGAATGAAATACAAAAGGCACAATGCCGACTTAAGTACAAGATGACTAACTCTTCTTACTGACTATGATTTGAACCATTCCCGTGACACTAGTTATTGATTCCGAATTCTCACTTCAGGTTTACTGTATCCCTTGGACCTTCTTATTGATGATGAAAGACAGAGTTTGCATCGGAATTATATACAAAAGGCACAATGCCGACTTAAGTACAAGAAGACTGACTCTTCCTACTGTCTATGTTTTGAACTATTCCTGTGACACTAGTTATAGATTCCGATGCTTCACTTCAGGTTTACTGAATCCCTCTGACCTTATTATTAACGGTGAAACACAGATAATGCATCGGAATTAAATATAAAAAGCACAATGCCGACTTAGGTACAAGATGACTGACTCTTCTTACCGACTATGTTTTCAACCATTCCTGTGATACTAGTTATAGATTCTGATACTTCACTTCAGCATCGGAATTAAATACAAAGGGCACAATGCCGACTGATGTACATGAAGACTGACTCTTCTTACTGTCTATGATCTTAACCATTCCTGTGACACTAGTTATAGATTCCGATACATCACTTCAGGTTTACTGTATCCCTCTGACCTTCTTATTGACGATGAAACACAGAAATTGCATCGGAATTAAATACAAATGGCACAAGGCCGACTTAAGTAGAAGAAGACTGACTCTTCTTACTGACTATGTTTTGAACCATTCCTGTGACACTAGTTATAGATTCCGATGCTTCAGTTCAGGTTAACTGTATCCGTCTGACCTTCTTATTCACGATAAAACACAGAAATTGCATCGGACTTAAATACAAAAGGCACAATGCCGACTTAAGTACAAGAAGACTGACTCTTCTTACTGACTATGATTTGAATCATTCCCGTGATACTAGTTATAGATTCTGAATTCTCACTTCAGGTTTACTGTATCCCTTGGACCTTCTTATTGATGATGAAACAGAGTTTTCATCGGAATTATATACAAAAGCACAATGCCGTCTTAAGTACAAGAAGACTGACTCTTCTTACTGTCTGTTTTTTTAATCATTCCTGTGACACTAGTTATAGATTCCGATGCATCACTTCAGGTTTACTGTATCACTCTGACCTTCTTACTGTCGATGAAACACAAAAATTGCATCGGAATTAAATACAAATGGCACAATGCAGACTTAAGTACAAGAAGACTGACTCATCCTACTATCTATGCTTTGAACCATTCGTGTGACACTAGTTATAGATTCCGATGCTTTACTTCAGGTTTACTGTATCTCTCTGACCTTCTTATTGACTATAAAACACAGAAATTGCATCGGAATTAAATAGAAAAAGCCCAATGGCGACTTAAGTACAAGAAGACTGACTCTTCTTACTGACTATGTTTTGGACCATTCCTGTGACACTAGTTATAGATTCCGATGCTTCACTTTAGGTTTACTGTATCTCTTGGACCTTCTTATTGACGAGGAAACACAGAAATTGCATCGGAATTAAATATAAAAGGCACAATGCCGACTTAAATACAAGATGACTGACTCTTCTTACTGTCTATGTTTTAACCATTCCTGTGACACTAGTTATAGATTCCCATGCATTACTTCAGGTTTACTGTATCACTCTGACCTTCTTATTGATGATGAATCACAGAAATTGCATCGGAATTAAATAGAAAAGGCACAATGCCGACTTAAGTACAAGAAGACTGGCTATTCTCACTGTCTATGTTTTGAACCATTCCTGTGACACTAGTAATAGATTCCGATGCTTCACCTCATGTTTACTGTATCCCTTGGACCTTCTTATTGACGATGAAACACAGAAATTGCATCGGAATTAAATACAAAAGGCACATGCCGACTTAGGTACAAGAAGACTGACTCTTCTTACTGACTACGTTTTGAACCATTCCTGTGATACTAGTTATAGATTCTGATACTTCACTTCAGCACCGGATTTAAATACAAAGGGCACAATGCCGACTTAAGTACAAGAAGACTGACTCTTCTTACTGACTATGTTTTGGACCATTCCTGTGACACTAGATATAGTTTCCGATGCTTCACTTTAGGTTTACTGTATCCCTTGGACCTTTCTATTGACGATGAAACACAGAAATTGCATCGGAATTAAATACAAAAGGCACAATGCCGACTTAAGTACAAGAAGACTGACTCTTCTTACTGTCTATGTTTTTAACCATTCCTGTAACACTAGTTATAGATTCCGATGCTTCACTTCAGGCTTAGTGTATCCCTTGGACCTTCTTATTGACGATGAATCACAGAAATTGCATCGGAATTAAATAGAAAAGGCACAATGCCGACTTATGTACAAGAAGACAAACTCATCTACTGCCTATGATTTGAACCATTCCTGTGACACTAATTATAGAGTCCGATGTTTCACTTCAGGTTTACTGTATCCCTCTGACCTTCTTATTGACGATGAAACACAAAAATTGCATCTGAATTAAATACAAAAGGCACAATGCCGACTTAAGTACAATAAGACTGACTCTTCTTACTCTCTATGTTTGGACCATTCCTGTGACACTAGTCATAGATTCCGATGCTTCACCTCATGTTTACTGTATCCCTTGGACCTTCTTATTGACGATGAAACACAGAAATTGCATCGGAATTAAATACAAAAGGCACAATGCCGACTTAAGTACAAGAAGACTGACTCTTCTTACTGACTATGTTTTGGACCATTCCTGTGACACTAGTTATAGATTCCGATGCTTCACTTTAGGTTTACTGTATCTCTTGGACCTTCTTATTGACGAGGAAACACAGAAATTGCATCGGAATTAAATATAAAAGGCACAATGCCGACTTAAGTACAAGATGACTGACTCTTCTTACTGTCTATGTTTTAACCATTCCTGTGACACTAGTTATAGATTCCCATGCATTACTTCAGGTTTACTGTATCACTCTGACCTTCTTATTGATGATGAATCACAGAAATTGCATCGGAATTAAATAGAAAAGGCACAATGCCGACTTAAGTACAAGAAGACTGGCTATTCTCACTGTCTATGTTTTGAACCATTCCTGTGACACTAGTAATAGATTCCGATGCTTCACCTCATGTTTACTGTATCCCTTGGACCTTCTTATTGACGATGAAACACAGAAATTGCATCGGAATTAAATACAAAAGGCACATGCCGACTTAGGTACAAGAAGACTGACTCTTCTTACTGACTACGTTTTGAACCATTCCTGTGATACTAGTTATAGATTCTGATACTTCACTTCAGCACCGGATTTAAATACAAAGGGCACAATGCCGACTTAAGTACAAGAAGACTGACTCTTCTTACTGACTATGTTTTGGACCATTCCTGTGACACTAGATATAGTTTCCGATGCTTCACTTTAGGTTTACTGTATCCCTTGGACCTTTCTATTGACGATGAAACACAGAAATTGCATCGGAATTAAATACAAAAGGCACAATGCCGACTTAAGTACAAGAAGACTGACTCTTCTTACTGTCTATGTTTTTAACCATTCCTGTAACACTAGTTATAGATTCCGATGCTTCACTTCAGGCTTACTGTATCCCTTGGACCTTCTTATTGACGATGAATCACAGAAATTGCATCGGAATTAAATAGAAAAGGCACAATGCCGACTTATGTACAAGAAGACAAACTCATCTACTGCCTATGATTTGAACCATTCCTGTGACACTAATTATAGAGTCCGATGTTTCACTTCAGGTTTACTGTATCCCTCTGACCTTCTTATTGACGATGAAACACAAAAATTGCATCGGAATTAAATACAAAAGGCACAATGCCGACTTAAGTACAATAAGACTGACTCTTCTTACTCTCTATGTTTGGACCATTCCTGTGACACTAGTCATAGATTCCGATGCTTCACCTCATGTTTACTGTATCCCTTGGACCTTCTTATTGACGATGAAACACAGAAATTGCATCGGAATTAAATACAAAAGGCACAATGCCGACTTAAGTACAAGAATACTTACTCTTCTTACTGACTATGTTTTGAACCATTCCTGTGACACTAGTTATAGATTCCGATTACTCACTTCTGGTTTACTGTATCCCTTGGACCTTCTTATTGACGATGAATCACAGAAATTGCATCGGAATTAAATAGAAAAGGCACAATGCCGACTTATGTACAAGAAGACTGACTCAACTTACTGCCTATGATTTGAACCATTCCTGTGACACTAGTTATAGATTCCGATGCTTCACTTCGGGTTTACTGTATCCCTCTGACCTTCTTAATGACGATGAAACACAAAAATTGCATCGGAATTAAATACAAAAGGCACAATGCCGACTTATGTACATGAAGACTGACTCATCTTACGCACTATGATTTGAACCATTCCTGTGACACTAGTTATAGATTCCGATGCTTCACTTCAGGTTAACTGTATCCCTCTGACCTTCTTATTCACGATAAAACACAGAAATTGCATCGGAATGAAATACAAAAGGCACAATGCCGACTTAAGTACAAGAAGACTGACTCTTCTTACTGACTATGATTTGAATCATTTCCGTGACACTAGTTATAGATTCCGAATTCTCACTTCAGGTTTACTGTATCCCTTGGACCTTCTTATTGATGATGAAACACAGAGTTTGCATCAGAATTATATACAAAAGGCACAATGCCGACTTAAGTGCAAGAAGACTGACTCTTCTTACTGTCTATGTTTTAATCATTCCTGTGACACTAGTTATAGATTCCGATGCATCACTTCAGGTTTACTGTATCACTCTGACCTTCTTATTGACGATGAAACACAAAAATTGCATCGGAATTAAATACAAATAGCACAATGCTGACTTAAGTACAGGAAGACTGACTCATCCTACTATCTATGCTTTGAACCATTCGTGTGACACTAGTTATAGATTCCGATGCTTTACTTCAGGTTTACTGTATCTCTCTGACCTTCTTATTGACTATAAAACACAGAAATTGCATCGGAATTAAATAGAAAAAGCCCAATGCCGACTTAAGTACAAGAAGACTGACTCTTCTTACTGACTATGTTTTGGACCATTCCTGTGACACTAGTTATAGATTCCAATGCTTCACTTTAGGTTTACTGTATCCCTTGGACCTTCTTATTGACGATGAAACACAGAAATTGCATCGGAATTAAATACAAAAGGCACAATGCCGACTTAAGTACAAGAAGACTGACTCTTCTTACTGTCTATGTTTTTAACCATTCCTGTGACACTAGTTATAGTTTCCGATGCATCACTTCAGGTTTACTGTATCACTCTGACCTTCTTATTGATGATGAAACACAGAAATTGCATCGGAATTAAATAGAAAAGGCACAATCCGACTTAAGTACAAGAAGACTGGCTATTGTTACTGTCTATGTTTTGAACCATTCCTGTGACACTAGTTATAGATTCCGATGCTTCACTTCAGGCTTACTGTATCCCTTGGACCTTCTTATTGACGATGAATCACAGAAATTGCATCGGAATTAAATAGAAAAAGCACAATGCCGACTTATGTACAAGAAGAATGTGTCAACTTACTGCCTATGTTTTGAACAATTCCTGTGACACTAGTTATCGATTCCGATGCTTCACTTCAGGTTTACTGTATCCCACTGACCTTCTTAATGACGATGAAACACAAAAATTGTTTCGGAATTAAATACAAAAGGCACAATGCCGACTTGAGTACATGAAGACTGACTCATCTTACGGACTATGATTTGAACCATTCCTGTGATACTAGTTATAGATTCCGATGCTTCACTTCAGGTTAACTGCATCCATCTGACCTTCTTATTCACGATAAAACACAGAAACTGCATCGGAATGAAATACAAAAGGCACAATGACGACTTAAGTACAAGATGACTAACTCTTCTTACTGACTATGATTTGAACCATTCCCGTGACACTAGTTATTGATTCCGAATTCTCACTTCAGGTTTACTGTATCCCTTGGACCTTCTTATTGATGATGAAAGACAGAGTTTGCATCGGAATTATATACAAAAGGCACAATGCCGACTTAAGTACAAGAAGACTGACTCTTCCTACTGTCTATGTTTTGAACTATTCCTGTGACACTAGTTATAGATTCCGATGCTTCACTTCAGGTTTACTGAATCCCTCTGACCTTATTATTGACGGTGAAACACAGATAATGCATCGGAATTAAATATAAAAAGCACAATGCCGACTTAGGTACAAGAAGACTGACTCTTCTTACCGACTATGTTTTCAACCATTCCTGTGATACTAGTTATAGATTCTGATACTTCACTTCAGCATCGGAATTAAATACAAAGGGCACAATGCCGACTGAAGTACATGAAGACTGACTCTTCTTACGGTCTATGATCTTAACCATTCCTGTGACACTAGTTATAGATTCCGATACATCACTTCAGGTTTACAGTATCCCTCTGACCTTCTTATTGACGATGAAACACAGAAATTGCATCGGAATTAAATACAAATGGCACAAGGCCGACTTAAGTAGAAGAAGACTGACTCTTCTTACTGACTATGTTTTGAACCATTCCTGTGACACTAGTTATAGATTCCGATGCCCCACTTCTGGTTTACTGTATCACTTGGACCTTCTTATTTACGATGAAATACAAAAATTGCATCAGAATTAAATGCAAAAGGCACAATGCCGACTTAAGTACAAGAAGACTGACTCTTCTTACTGACTATTTTTTGAACCATTCCTGTGACACCACTTATTGATTCCGATGCTTCACTTCAGGTTTACTGTATCCCTCAGACCTTCTTATTGTCGATGAAACACAGAAATTGCATCGGAATTAAATACAAAAGGCACAATGCCGACTTAAGTACAAGAAGACTGACTCTTCCTACTGTCTATGTTTTGAACCATCCCTGTGACACTAGTTATAGATTCCGTTGCTTCACTTCTGGTGTGCTGTATCCCTCTGACCTTCTTATTCACGATATAACACAGAAATTGCATCGGAATTAAATACAAAAGGCACAATGCCGACTTAAGTACGAGAAGACTGACTCTTCTTACTGACTATGTTTTGAACCATTCCCGTGACACTAGTTATAGATATCGAATTCTCACTTCAGCTTTACTGTATCCCTTGGACCTTCTTATTGATGATGAAACACAGAGTTTGCATCGGAATTAAATACAAAAGGCACAATGCCGACTTAAGTAAAAGAAGACTGACTCTTCCTACTGTCTATGTTTTGAACTATTCCTGTGACACTAGTTGTAGATTCCGATGCTTCACTTCAGGTTTACTGTATCCCTCTGACCTTATTATTGACGGTGAAACACAGATATTGCATCGGAATTAAATACAAAAGGCACAATGCCGACTTAGGTACAAGAAGACGGACTCTTCTTACTGACTATGCTTTGAAACATTCCTGTGACACTACTTATAGACTCCGATGCTTCACTTCAGGTTTACTGTATCCCTCTGACCTTCTTATTGATGATGAAACACAGAAATTGCTTCGGAATTAAATAGAAAAGGCACAATGTCGACTTAAGTATAAGAAGACTGACTCTTCTTACTGTCTATGTTTTGAACCATTCCTGTGATATTAGTTATAGATTCTGATACTTCACTTCAGCATCGGAATTAAATAGAAAAGGCACAATGCCGACTTATGTACAAGAAGGCTGCCTCTTCCTACTGTCTATGTTTTGAACCATCCCTGTGACACTAGTTATAGATTCCGATGCTTCACTTCAGGTTTACTACATCTCTCTGACCTTCTTATTGACTATAAAACACAGAAATTGCATCGGAATTAAATAGAAAAAGCACAATGCCGACTTAAGTACAAGAAGACTGACTCCTCTTACTGACTATGCTTTGGACTATTCCTGTGACACTACTTATAGATTCCGATGCTTCACTTTATGTTTACTGTTTCCATTGGACCTTCTTATTGACGATGAAACACAGAAATTGCATCGGAATTAAATACAAAAGGCACAATGCCGACTTAAGTACAAGAAGACTGACTCTTCTTACTGTCTATGATTTTAACCATTCTGTGACACAACTTATAGATTCCGATGCGTCACTTCAGGTTTACTGTATCCCTCTGACCTTCTTATTGATGATGAAATACAGAAATTGCATCGGAATTGAATAGAAAAGGCAGAATGCCGACTTAAGTACAAGAAGACTGGCTATTCTTACTGTCTACGTTTTGAACCATTCCTGTGACACTAGTTATAGATTCCGATGCTTCACTTCAGGTTTACTGTATCCCTTGGAACTTCTTATTGAAGATGAAACACAGAAATTGCATCGGAATTAAATACAAAAGGCACAATGCCGACTTAAGTACAAGAAGACTGACTGTTATTACTGTCTATGTTTTGTAACATTCCTGTGACACTAGTTATAGATTCCGATGCTTCACTTCAGGTTTACTGTATCCCTCTGACCTTCCTATTAAAGATGAAACACAGAAATTGCATCGGAATTGAATACGAAATGCACAATGCCGACTTAAGTAGAAGAAGACTGACTCTTCTTACTCTCTATGTTTTTAACCATTCCTGTGACACTAGTTATAGATTCCGATGCATCACTTCAGGTTTACTGTATCCCTCTGACCTTCTTATTGACGATGAAACACAGAAATTGCATCGGAATTAAATAGAAAAGGCACAATAACGACTTAAGTACAAGAAGACTGACTCTTCCTACTGTCTATGTTTTGAACCACTCCTGTGACACTAGTTATCGATTCCGATGCCTCACTTCTGGTTTACTGTATCCCTTGGACCTTCTTATTGACGATGAATCACAAAAATTGCATTGGAATCAAATAGAAAAGGCACAATGCCGAATTATGTACAAGAAGACTGACTCAACTTACTGCATATGATTTGAACCATTCCTGTGACACTAGATATAGATTCCGATGCTTCACTTCAGGTTTACTGTATGCCTCTGACCTTCTTAATGACGATGAAACACAAAAATTGCATCGGAATTAAATACAAAAGGCACAATGCCGACTTATGTACATGAAGACTGACTCATCTTACAGACTATGATTTGAACCATTCCTGTGACACTAGTTATAGATTCCGATGCATCACTTCAGGTTTACTGTATCCCTCTGACCTTCTTATTCACGATAAAACACAGAAATTGCATCGGAATGAAATACAAAAGGCACAATGCCGACTTAGGTACAAGAAGACTGACTCTTCTTACTGACTATGTTTTAACCATTCCCGTGATACTAGTAATAGATTCTGATACTTCACTTCAGCATCGGAATTAAATACAAAAGGCACAATGCCGACTTAAGTACAAGAAGACCGACTCTTCTTACTGTCTATGTTTTTAACCATTCGTGTGACACTAGTTATAGATTCCGATGCTTCACTTCAGGTTTACTGTATCCCTCTGACCTTCTTATTGATGATGAAACACAAAAATTGCATCTGAATTAAATACAAAAGGCACAATGCCGACTTAAGTACAAGAAGACTGACTCTACTTACTGTCTATGATTTGGACCATTCCTGTGACACTAGTCATAGATTCCGATGCTTCACTTCATGTTTACTGTATCCCTTGGACCTTCTTATTGACGATGAAACACAGAAATTGCATCGGAATTAAATACAAAAGGCACAATGCCGACTTAAGTACAAGAAGACTGACTCTTCTTACTGTCTATGTTTTTCATCATTCCTGTGACACAAGTTATAGATTCCGATGCATCACTTCAGGTTTACTGTATCACTCTGACCTTCTTATTGACGATGAAACACAAAAATTGCATCGGAATTGAATACAGATGGCACAATGCCGACTTAAGTACAAGAAGACTGACTCATCCTACTATCTATGCTTTGAACCATTCGTGTGACACTAGTTATAGATTCCGATGCTTTACTTCAGGTTTACTGTATCTCTCTGACCTTCTTATTGACTATAAAACACAGAAATTGCATCGGAATTAAATAGAAAAAGCCCAATGCCGACTTAAGTACACGAAGACTGACTCTTCTTACTGACTATGTTTTGGACCATTCCTGTGACACTATTTATAGATTCCGATGCTTCACTTTAGGTTTACTGTATCCCTTGGACCTTCTTATTGACGATGAAACACAGAAATTGCATCGGAATTAAATACAAAAGGCACAATGCCGACTTAAGAACAAGAAGACTGACTCTTCTTACTGTCTATGTTTTTAACCATTCCTGTGACACTAGTTATAGATTCCGATGCATCACTTCAGGTTTACTGTATCACTCTGACCTTCTTATTGATGATGAAACACAGAAATTGCATCGGAGATAAATAAAAAAGGCACAATGCCGACTTAAGTACAAGAAGACTGGCTATTCTTACAGTCTATGTTTTGAACCATTCCTGTGACACTAGTTATAGATTCCGATGCTTCACTTCAGGGTTACTGTATCCCTTGGATCTTCTTATTGACGATGAATCACAGAAATTGCATAGGAATTAAATAGAAAAGGCACAATGGTGACTTATGTACAAGAAGACAGACTCAACTTACTGCCTATGATTTGAACCATTCCTGTGACACTAGTTATAGATTCCGATGCTTCACTTCAGGTTTACTGTTACCCTCTGACCTTCTTATTGACGATGAAACACAATAATTGCATCGGAATTAAATACAAAAGGCACAATGCCGACTTAAGTACAAGAAGATTGACTCTTCTTACTGACTATGATTTGAACCATTCCCGTGACACTAGTTATAGATTCCGAATTCTCACTTCAGGTTTACTGTATCCCTTGGACCTTCTTATTGATGTAGAAGACAGAGTTTGCATGTGAATTATATACAAAAGCCACAATGCCGACTTAAGTACAAGAAGACTGACTCTTCCTACTGTCTATGTTTTGAACTATTCCTGTGACACTAGTTATAGATTCCGATGCTTCGCTTCAGGTTTACTGAATCCCTCTGACCTTATTATTGACGGTGAAACACAGATAATGCATCGGAATTAAATATAAAAGGCACAATGCCGACTTAGGTGCAAGAAGACTGACTCTTCTTACTGACTATGTTTTGAACCATTCCTGTGATACTAGTTATAGATTCTGATACTTCACTTCAGCATCGGAATTAAATACAAAAGGCACAATGCCGACATAAGTACAAGAAGACTGACTCTTCTTACTGTCTACGTTTTTAACCATTCCTGTGACACTAGTTATAGATTCCGATACATCACTTCAGGTTTACTGTATCCTCTGACCTTCTTATTGACGATGAAAAACAGAAATTGCATCGGAATTAAATACAAATGGCACAATGCCGACTTGTGTAGAAGAAGACTGACTCTTCTTACTGACTATGTTTTGAACCTTTCCTGTGACAGTAGTTATAGATTCCGATGCCCCACTTCTGGTTTACTGTATCACTTGGACCTTCTTATTGACGATGAAATACAGAAATTGCATCGGAATTAAATACAAAAGGCACAATGCCGACTTAAGTACAAGAAGACTGACTCTTCTTACTGACTATTTTTTTAACCATTCCTGTGACACCACTTATTGATTCCGATGCTTCACTTCAGGTTTACTGTATCCCTCAGACCTTCTTATTGTCGATGAAACACAGAAATTGCATCGAAATTAAATACAAAAGGCACAATGTTGACTTATGTACAAGAAGACTGGCTCTTCCTACTCTCTATGTTTTGAACCATCCCTGTGACACTAGTTATAGATTCCGATGCTTCACTTCTGGTTTACTGTATCCCTCTGACCTTCTTATTCACGATATAACACAGAAATTGCATCGGAATTAAATACAAAAGGCACAATGCCGACTTAAGTACGAGAAGACTGACTCTTCTTACTGACTATGTTTTGAACCATTCCCGTGACACTAGTTATAGATAACGAATTCTCACTTCAGCTTTACTGTATCCCTTGGACCTTCTTATTGATGATGAAACACAGAGTTTGCATCGGAATTAAATACAAAAGGCACAATGCCGACTTAAGTACAAGAAGACTGACTCTTCCTACTGTCTATGATTTGGACCATTCCTGTGACACTAGTCATAGATTCCGATGCTTCACTTCATGTTTACTGTATCCCTTGGACCTTCTTATTGACGATGAATCACAGAAATTGCATCGGAATTAAATACAAAAGGCACAATGCCGACTTAAGTACAAGAAGACTGACTCTTCTTACTGTCTATGTTTTTAATCATTCCTGTGACACAAGTTATAGATTCCGATGCTTCACTTCAGCTTTACTGTATCCCTCTGACCTTCTTATTGACGATGAAACACAAAAATTGCATCAGAATTAAATACAAAAGGCACAATGCCGACTTAAGTACAAGAAGACTGACTCTACTTACTGTCTATGATTTGGACCATTCCTGTGACACTAGTCATAGATTCCGATGCTTCACTTCATGTTTACTGTATCCCTTGGACCTTCTTATTGACGATGAAACACAGAAATTGCATCGGAATTAAATACAAAAGGCACAATGAAGACTTAAGTACAAGAAGACTGACTCTTCTTACTGTCTATGTTTTAATCATTCCTGTGACACAAGTTATAGATTCCGATGCATCACTTCAGGTTTACTGTATCACTCTGACCTTCTTATTGACGATGAAACACAAAAATTGCATCGGAATTAAATACAAATGGCACAATGCCGACTTAAGTACAAGAAGACTGACTCATCCTACTATCTATGCTTTGAACCATTCGTGTGACACTAGTTATAGGTTCCGATTCTTTACTTCAGGTTTACTGGATCACTCTGACCTTCTTATTGACTATAACACACAGAAATTGCATCGGAATTAAATAGAAAAAGCCCAATGCCGACTAAAGTACATGAAGACTGACTCTTCTTACTGACTATGTTTTGGACCATTCCTGTGACACTAGTTATAGATTCCGATGCTTCACTTTAGGTTTACTGTATCCCTTGGACCTTCTTATTGATGATGAAACACAGAGTTTGCATCGGAATTAAATACAAAAGGCACAATGCCGACTTAAGTACAAGAAGACTGACTCTTCCTACTGTCTATGATTTGGACCATTCCTGTGACACTAGTCATAGGTTCCGATGCTTCACTTCATGTTTACTGTATCCCTTGGACCTTCTAATTGACGATGAAACACAGAAATTGCATCGGAATTAAATACAAAAGGCACAATGCCGACTTAAGTACAAGAAAACTGACTCTTCTTACTGTCTATGTTTGAACTATTCCAGTGACACAAGTTATAGATTCCGATGCTTCACTTCAGGCTTACTGTATCCCTTGGATCTTCTTATTGACGATGAATCACAGAAATTGCATCGGAATTAAATAGAAAAGGCACAATGCCGACTTATGTACAAGAAGACAGACTCAACTTACTGCCTATGATTTGAACCATTCCTGTGACACTAGTTATAGATTCCGATGCTTCACTTCAGGTTTACTGTTACCCTCTGACCTTCTTATTGACGATGAAACACAAAAATTGCATCGGAATTAAATACAAAAGGCACAATGCCAACTTAAGTACAAGAAGACTGACTCTTTTTACTGTCTATGTTTTGGACCATTCCTGTGACACTAGTCATAGATTCCGATGCTTCACCTCATGTTTACTGTATCCCTTGGACCTTCTTATTGATGATGAAAGACAGAGTTTGCATGCGAATTATATACAAAAGGCACAATGCCGACTTAAGTACAAGAAGACTGACTCTTCCTACTGTCTATGTTTTGAACTATTCCTGTGACACTAGTTATAGATTCCGATGCTTCACTTCAGGTTTACTGAATCATTCTGACCTTTATTATTGACGGTGAAACACAGATAATGCATCGGAATTAAATATAAAAGGCACAATGCCGACTTAGGTACAAGAAGACTGACTCTTCTTACTGACTATGTTTTGAACCATTCCTGTGATACTAATTATAGATTCTGATACTTCACTTCAGCATCGGAATTAAATACAAAAGGCACAATGCCGACTTAAGTACAAGAAGACTGACTCTTCTTACTGTCTATGTTTTTAACCATTCCTGTGACACTAGTTATAGATTCCGATACATCACTTCAGGTTTACTGTATCCTCTGACCTTCTTATTGACGATGAAACACAGAAATTGCATCGGAATTAATTACAAATGGCACAATGCCGACTTAAGTAGAAGAAGACTGACTCTTCTTACTGACTATGTTTTGAACCATTCCTGTGACACTAGTTATAGATTCCGATGCCCCACTTCTGGTTTACTGTATCACTTAGACCTTCTTATTGACGATGAAATACAGAAATTGCATCGGAATTAAATACAAAAGGCACAATGCCGACTTAAGTACAAGAAGACTGACTCTTCTTACTGACAATTTTTTGAACCATTCCTGTGACACCACTTATTGATTCCGATGCTTCACTTCAGGTTTACTGTATCCCTCAGACCTTCTTATTGTCGATTAAACACAGAAATTGCATCGGAATTAAATACAAAAGGCACAATGCCGACTTATGTACAAGAAGACTGACTCTTCCTACTGTCTATGTTTTGAACCATCCCTGTGACACTAGTTATAGATTCCGATGCTTCACTTCTGGTTTACTGTATCCCTCTGACCTTCTTATTCACGATATAACACAGAAATTGCATTGGACTTAAATACAAAAGGCACAATGCCGACTTAAGTACACGAAGACTGACTCTTCCTACTGGTTATGTTTTGAACTATTCCTGTGACACTAGTTATAGATTCCGATGCTTCACTTCAGGTTTACTGTATCCCTCTGACCTTATTATTGACGGTGAAACACAGATATTGCATCGGAATTAAATACAAAAGGCACAATGCCGAGTTAGGTACAAGAAGACGGACTCTTCTTACTGACTATGCTTTGAACCATTCCTGTGACACTACTTATACACTCCGATGCTTCACTTCAGGTTTACTTTATCCCTCTGACCTTCTTATTGATGATGAAACACAGAAATTGCATCGGAATTAAATAGAGAAGGCACAATGTCGACTTAAGTACAAGAAGACTGACTCTTCTTGCTGTCTAAGATTTTAACCATTCTGTGACACTACTTATAGATTCCGATGCTTCACTTTAGGTTTACTGTATCCCTTGGACCTTCTTATTGACGATGAAACACAGAAATTGCATCGGAAGTAAATACAAAAGGCACAATGCCGACTTAAGTACAAGAAGACTGACTCTTCTTACTGTCTATGTTTTTAACCATTCCTGTGACACTAGTTATAGATTCCGATGCATCACTTCAGGTTTACTGTATCCCTCTGACCTTCTTATTGATGATGAAACACAGAAATTGCATCGGAATTAAATAGAAAAGGCACAATGCAGACTTAAGTACAATAAGACTGGCTAATCTTACTGTCTATGTTTTGAACCATTCCTGTGACATTAGTTATAGATTCCGATGCTTCTCTTCAGGTTTACTGTACCCTCTGACCTTCTTAATGACGATGAAACACAAAAATTGCATCGGAAGTAAATACAAATGGCACAATGCCGACTTATGTACATGAAGACTGACTCATCTTACGGTCTATGATTTGTCCCATTCCTGTGACACTAGTTATAGATTCCGACGCTTCACTTCAGGTTAACTGTATCCCTCTGACCTTCTTATTCACGATAAAACACAGAAATTGCATCGGAATGAAATACAAAAGGCACAATGCCGACTTAAGTACAAGAAGACTGAATCTTCTTACCGACTATGATTTGAACCATTCCCGTGACACTAGTTATAGATTCCGAATTCTCACTTCAGATTTACTGTATCCCTTGGACCTTCTTATTGATGATGAAACACAGAGTTTGCATCGGAATTATATATAAAGGACACAATGCCGACTTAAGTACAAGAAGACTGACTCTTCCTACTGTCTATATTTTGAACTATTCCTGTGACACTAGTTATAGATTCCGGTGCTTCACTTCAGGTTTACTGTATCCCTCTGACCTTATTATTGACGGTGAAACACAGATAATGCATCGGAATTAAATATAAAAGGCACAATGCCGACGTAGGTACAAGAAGACTGACTCTTCTTGGTATGTTTTGAACCATACCTGTGATACTTGTTATAGATTCTGATACTTCACTTCAGCATCGGAATTAAATACAAAAGGCACAATGCCGACTTAAGTACAAGAAGACTGACTCTTCTTACTGTCTATGTTTTTAACCATTCCTGTGACACTAGTTATAGATTCCGATGCATCACTTCAGGTTTACTGTATCCCTCTGACCTTCTTATTGACGATGAAACACAGAAAATGCATCTGAATTAAATACAAAAGGCACAATGCCGACTTAAGTACAAGCAGACTGACTCTTCTTACTGACTATGGTTTGAACCATTCCTGTGACACTAGTTATAGATTCCGATGCCTCACTTCTGGTTTACTGTATCCCTTGGACCTTCTTATTGACGATGAAACACAGAAATTGCATCGGAAGTAAATAGAAAAAGGTCAATGCCGACTTAAGGACAAGAAGACTGACTCTTCTTACTGACAATGCTTTGAACCATTCCTGTGACACTAGTTATAGCCTCCGATGCTTCACTTCAGGTTTACTGTATCCCTCTGACCTTCTTAATGATGATGAAACACAGAAATTGCATCGGAATTAAATAGAAAAGGAACAATGCCGACTTAAGTACAAGAAGACTGACACTTCTTACTGTCTATGTTTTGAAACATTCCTGTGACACTAGTTATAGATTCCGATGCTTCACTTCAGATTTACTGTATCCCTTGGACCTTCTTATCGACGATGGAACACCGAAATGGCTTCGGAATTGAATACGATATGCACAATGCCGACTTAAGTACAAGAAGACTGACTCTTCTTACTGATTATGTTTTGAACCATTCCTGTAACACCACTTATTGATTCCGATGCATCACTTCAGGTTTACTGTATACCTCAGACCTTCTTATTGTCGATGAAACACAGAAATTGGCTCGGAATTAAATACAAAAGGCACAATGCCGACTTAAGTACAAGAAGACTGATTCTTCCTACTGTCTATGTTTTGAACCATCCCTGTGACACTAGTTATAGATTCCGATGCTTCACTTCTGGTTTACTGTATCCCTCTGACCTTCTTATTCACGATATAACACAGAAATTGCATCGGAATTAAATACAAAAGGCACAATACCGACTTAAGTACAAGAAGACCGACTCTTCTTATTCACTATGTTTTGAACCATTCCCGTGACACTAGTTATAGATTCCGAATTCTCACTTCAGGTTTACTGCATCCCTTGGACCTTCTTAATGATGATGAAACACAGAAATTGCATCAGAATTAAATAGAAAAGGAACAATGCCGACTTAAGTACAAGAAGACTGACACTTCTTACTGTCTATGTTTTGAAACATTCCTGTGACACTAGTTATAGATTCCGATGCTTCACTTCAGATTTACTGTATCTCTCTGACCTTCTTATTGACTATAAAACACAGAAATTGCATCGGAATTAAATAGAAAAAGCACAATGCCGACTTAAGTACAAGAAGACTGACTCTTCTTACTGACTATGTTTTGGACTATTCCTGTGACACTAGTTATAGTTTCCGATGCTTCACTTTAGTTTTACTGTATCCCTTGGACCTTCTTATTGACGATGAAACACAGAAATTGCAATGGAATTAAATACAATAGGCACAATGCCGACTTAAGTGCAAGAAGACTGACTCTTCCTACTGTCTATGTTTTGAACTATTCCTGTGACACTAGTTATAGATTCCGATGCTTCACTTCAGGTTTACTGTATCCCTCTGACCTTATTATTGACGGTGAAACACAGATATTGCATCGGAATTAAATATAAAAGGCACAATGCTGACTTAGGTACAAGAAGACTGACTCTTCTTACTGACTATGCTTTGAACCATTCCTGTGACACTACTTATAGACTCCGATGCTTCACTTCAGGTTTACTGTATCCCTCTGACCTTCTTATTGATGATGAAACACAGATATTGCATCGGAATTAAAACGAAAATTCACAATGCCGACTTAAGTATAAGAAGGCTGACTCCTCTTACTGTCTATGTTTTGAACCATTCCTGTGATATTAGTTATAGATTCTGATACTTCATTCAGCATCGGAATTAAATAGAAAAGGCACAATGCCGTCTTAAGTACAAGAAGGCTGCCGCTTCCTACTGTCTATGTTTTGAACCATCCCTGTGACACTAGTTATAGATTCCGACTCGTCACTTCAGGTTTACTGTATCTCTCTGACCTTCTTATTGACTATAAAACACAGAAATTGCATCGGAATTAAATAGAAAAAGCACAATGCCGACTTAAGTACAAGAAGACTGACTCTTCTTACTGACTATGTTTTGGACTATTCCTGTGACACTAGTTATAGTTTCCGATGCTTCACTTTAATTTTACTGTATCCGTTGGACCTTCTTATTGACAATGAAACACAGAAATTGCAATGGAATTAAATACAATAGGCACAATGCCGACTTAAGTGCAAGAAGACTGACTCTTCTTACTGTCTATGTTTTTAACCATTGCTGTGACACTAGTTATAGATTCCGATGCATCAATTCAGGTTTACTGTATCCCTCTGACCTTCTTATTGATGATGAAACACAGAAATTACATCGGATTTAAATAGAAAAAGCAGAATGCCGACATAAGTACAAGAAGACTGGCTATTCATACTGTCTATGTTTTGAACCATTCCTGTGACACTAGTCATAGATTCCGATGCTTCACTTCAGGTTTACTGTATCCCTTGGACCTTCTTATTGACGATGAAACACAGAAATTGCATCGGAATTAAATACAAAAGGCACAATGCCGACTTAAGTACAAGAAGACTGACTCTTCTTACTGTCTATGATTTTAACCATTCCTGTGACACTAGTTATAGATTCCGATGCATCACTTCAGGTTTACTGTATCCCTCAGACCTTCTTATTGACGATGAAACACAGAAATTGCATCGGATCTAAATACAAAAGGCACAATGCCGACTTAAGTACAAGAAGACTGACTCTTCTTACTGACTATGTTTTGAACCATTACTGTGACACTAGTTATAGATTCCGATGCTTCACTTCAGGTTTACTGTATAACTCTGACCTTCCTATTAAAGATGAAACACAGAAATTGCATCGGAATTAAATAGAAAAGGCACAATGCCGACTTAAGTACAAGAAGATGACTCATCCTACTGTCTATGTTTTGAACCATTCCTGTGACACTAGTTATAGATTCCGATGATTCACTTCAAGTTTACTGTAACCCTCTGACCTTCTTATTGACGATGAAACACAGAAATTGCATCGGAATTAAATAGAAAAGGCACAATAACGACTTAAGTACAAGAAGACTGACTCTTCTTACTGACTATGTATTGAACCATTCCTGTGACACTAGTTATAGATTCCGATGTTTCACTTTAGGTTTACTGTATGCCTTGGACCTTCTTATTGACGATGAAACACCGAAATTGCTTCGGAATTGAATACGAAATGCACAATGCCGACTTAAGTAAAAGAAGACTGACTCTTCTTACTGACTATGTTTTGAACCATTCCTGTGACACCACTTATTGATTCCGATGCTTCACTTCAGGTTTACTGTATCCCTAAGACCTTCTTATTGTCGATGGAACACAGAAATTGCATCGGAATTAAATACAAAAGGCACAATGCCGACTTAAGTACAAGAAGACTCACTCTTCCTACTGTCTATGTTTGAACTATTCCAGTGACACTAGTTATAGATTCCGATGCTTCACTTCAGGTTTACTGTATTCCTCAGACCTTGTTATTGACGGTGAAACACAGATATTGCATCGGAATTAAATATAAAGGCACAATGCCGACTTAGGTACAAGAAGACTGACTCTTCTTACTGACTATGTTTTGAACCATTCCTGTGACACTAGTTATGGATTCTGATACTTCACTTCAGCATCGGAATTAATTGGAAAAGGCACAATGCCGACTTAAGTGCAAGAAGACTGCCTCCCTACTGTCTATGTATTGAACCATCCCTGTGACACTAGTAATAGATTCCGATACTTCACTTCAGGTTTACTGTACCACTCTGACCTACTTATTGACGATAAAACACAGATATTGCATCGGAATTAAATAGAAAAGGCACAATGCCGACTTAAGTACAAGAAGACTGACTCTTCTTACTGACTAAGTTTTGAACCATTCCTGTGACACAAGTTTTAGATTCCGATGCTTCACTTTAGGTTTTCTGTATCCCTTGGACGTTCTTATTGACGATGAAACACAGAAATTGCATCGGAATTAAATACAAAAGGCACAATGATGACTTAAATACAAGAAGACTGACTCTTCCTACTGCCTATGTTTTTAACCATTCCTGTGACACTAGTTATGGATTCCGATGCCTCACTTCATGTTTACTGTATCCGTTGCACCTTCTTATTGATAATGAAACACAGAAATGGCATCGTAAATAAATAGAAAAGGCACAATGCCGACTTTAGTACAAGAAGACTGACTCTTCCTACTGTTTATGTTTTGAACCACTCCTGTGACACTAGTTATAGATTCCGATGCTTCACTTTAGGTTAACTGTATCACTTGGACCTTCTTATTGACGATGAAACACAGAAATTGCAATGGAATTAAATGCAATTGGCACAATGCCGACTTAAGTGCAAGAAGACTGACTCTTCTTACTGTCTATGTTTTTAACCATTGCTGTGACACTAGTTATAGATTCCGATGCATCAATTCAGGTTTACTGTATCCCTCTGACCTTCTTATTGATGATGAAACACAGAAATTACATCGGATTTAAATAGAAAAGGCAGAATGCCGACTTAAGTACAAGAAGACTGGCTATTCCTACTGTCTATGTTTTGAACCATTCCTGTGACACTAGTCATAGATTCCGATGCTTCACTTCAGGTTTACTGTATCCCTTGGACCTTCTTATTGACGATGAAAAACAGAAATTGCATCGGGATTAAATACAAAAGGCACAATGCCGACTTAAGTACAAGAAGACTGACTCTTCTTACTGACTATGTTTTGAACCATTCCTGTGACACTAGTTATAGATTCCGATGCATCACTTCAGGTTTACTGTATCCCTCTGACCTTCTTATTGACGATGAAACACAGAAATTGCATCGGATCTAAATACAAAAGGCACAATGCCGACTAAAGTACAAGAAGACTGACTCTTCTTACTGACTATGTTTTGACCCATTACTGTGACACTAGTTATAGATTCCGATGCTTCACTTCAGGTTTACTGTATAAGTCTGACCTTCCTATTAAAGATGAAACACAGAAATTGCATCGGTATTAAATAGAAAAGGCACAATGCCGACTTAAGTACAAGAAGACTGACTCATCCTACTGTCTATGTTTTGAACCATTCCTGTGACACTAGTTATAGATTCCGATGATTCACTTCAAGTTTACTGTAACCCTCTGACCTTCTTATTGACGATGAAACACAGAAATTGCATCGGAATTAAATAGAAGAGGCACAATAACGACTTAAGTACAAGAAGACGGACTCTTCTTACTGACTATGTTTTGAACCATTCCTGTGACACTAGTTATAGATTCCGATGTTTCACTTGAGGTTTACTGTATCTCTTGGACCTTCTTATTGACGATGAAACACCGAAATTGCTTCGGAATTGAATACGAAATGCACAATGCCCACTTAAGTAAAAGAAGACTGACTCTTCTTACTGACTATGTTTTGAACCATTCATGTGACACCACTTATTGATTCCGATGCTTCACTTCAGGTTTACTGTATCCCTAAGACCTTCTTATTGTCGATGGAACACAGAAATTGCATCGGAATTAAATACAAAAGGCACAATGCCGACTTAAGTACAAGAAGACTCACTCTTCCTACTGTCTATGTTTGAACTATTCCAGTGACACTAGTTATAGATTCCGATGCTTCACATCAGGTTTACTGTATTCCTCTGACCTTATTATTGACGGTGAAACTCAGATATTGCATCGGAATTAAATATAAAGGCACAATGCCGACTTAGGTACAAGAAGATTGACTCTTCTCACTGACTATGTTTTGAACCATTCCTGTGACACTACTTATAGACTCCGATGCTTCACTTCAGGTTTACTGTATCCCTCTGACCTTCTTATTGATGATGAAACACAGATATTGCATCGGAATTAAAACGAAAATTCACAATGCCGACTTAAGTATAAGAAGGCTGACTCTTCTTACTGTCTATGTTTTGAACCATTCCTGTGATATTAGTTATAGATTCTGATACTTCATTCAGCATCGGAATTAAATAGAAAAGGCACAATGCCGTCTTAAGTACAAGAAGGCAGCCGCTTCCTACTGTCTATGTTTTGAACCATCCCTGTGACACTAGTTATAGATTCCGACTCTTCACTTCAGGTTTACTGTATCTCTCTGACCTTCTTATTGACTATAAAACACAGAAATTGCATCGGAATTAAATAGAAAAAGCACAATGCCGACTTAAGTACAAGAAGACTGACTCTTCTTACTGACTATGTTTTGGACTATTCCTGTGACACTAGTTATAGTTTCCGATGCTTCACTTTAATTTTACTGTATCCCTTGGACCTTCTTATTGACAATGAAACACAGAAATTGCAATGGAATTAAATACAATAGGCACAATGCCGACTTAAGTGCAAGAAGACTGACTCTTCTTACTGTCTATGTTTTTAACCATTGCTGTGACACTAGTTATAGATTCCGATGCATCAATTCAGGTTTACTGTATCCCTCTGACCTTCTTATTGATGATGAAACACAGAAATTACATCGGATTTAAATAGAAAAAGCAGAATGCCGACATAAGTACAAGAAGACTGGCTATTCATACTGTCTTTGTTTTGAACCATTCCTGTGACACTAGTCATAGATTCCGATGCTTCACTTCAGGTTTACTGTATCCCTTGGACCTTCTTATTGACGATGAAACACAGAAATTGCATCGGAATTAAATACAAAAGGCACAATGCCGACTTAAGTACAAGAAGACTGACTCTTCTTACTGTCTATGATTTTAACCATTCCTGTGACACTAGTTATAGATTCCGATGCATCACTTCAGGTTTACTGTATCCCTCAGACCTTCTTATTGACGATGAAACACAGAAATTGCATCGGATCTAAATACAAAAGGCACAATGCCTACTTAAGTACAAGAAGACTGACTCTTCTTACTGACTATGTTTTGAACCATTACTGTGACACTAGTTATAGATTCCAATGCTTCACTTCAGGTTCACTGTATAACTCTGTCCTTCCTATTAAAGATGAAACACAGAAATTGCATCGGAATTAAATAGAAAAGGCACAATGCCGACTGAAGTACAAGAAGACTGACTCATCCTACTGTCTATGTTTTGAACCATTCCTGTGACACTAGTTATAGATTCCGATGATTCACTTCAAGTTTACTGTTACCCTCTGACCTTCTTATTGACGATGAAACACAGAAATTGCATCGGAATTAAATAGAAAAGGCACAATAACGACTTAAGTACAAGAAGACTGACTCTTCTTACTGACTATGTTTTGAACCATTCCTGTCACACTAGTTATAGATTCCGATGTTTCACTTTAGGTTTACTGTATGCCTTGGACCTTCTTATTGACGATGAAACACCGAAATTGCTTCGGAATTGAATACGAAATGCACAATGCCGACTTAAGTAAAAGAAGACTGACTCTTCTTACTGACTATGTTTTGAACCATTCCTGTGACACCACTTATTGATTCCGATGCTTCACTTCAGGTTTACTGTATCCCTAAGACCTTCTTATTGTCGATGGAACACAGAAATTGCATCGGAATTAAATACAAAAGGCACAATGCCGACTTAAGTACAACAAGACTCACTCTTCCTACTGTCTATGTTTGAACTATTCCAGTGACACTAGTTATAGATTCCGATGCTTCACTTCAGGTTTACTGTATTCCTCAGACCTTGTTATTGACGGTGAAACACAGATATTGCATCGGAATTAAATATAAAGGCACAATGCCGACTTAGGTACAAGAAGACTGACTCTTCTTACTGACTATGTTTTGAACCATTCCTGTGACACTAGTTATGGATTCTGATACTTCACTTCAGCATCGGAATTAATTGGAAAAGGCACAATGCCGACTTAAGTGCAAGAAGACTGCCTCCCTACTGTCTATGTATTGAACCATACCTGTGACACTAGTTATAGATTCCGATACTTCACTTCAGGTTTACTGTACCACTCTGACCTACTTATTGACGATAAAATACAGATATTGCATCGGAATTAAATAGAAAAGGCACAATGCCCACTTAAGAACAAGAAGACTGACTCTTCTTACTGACTAAGTTTTGAACCATTCCTGTGACACAAGTTTTAGATTCCGATGCTTCACTTTAGGTTTTCTGTATCCCTTGGACGTTCTTATTGACGATGAAACACAGAAATTGCATCGGAATTAAATACAAAAGGCACAATGATGACTTAAATACAAGAAGACTGACTCTTCCTACTGCCTATGTTTTTAACCATTCCTGTGACACTAGTTATGGATTTCGATGCCTCACTTCATGTTTACTGTATCCGTTGCACCTTCTCATTGATAATGAAACACAGAAATGGCATCGTAAATAAATAGAAAAGGCACAATGCCGACTTAAGTACAAGAAGACTGACTCTTCCAACTGTCTATGTTTTGAACCACTCCTGTGACACTAGTTATAGATTCCGATGCTTCACTTCAGGTTTACTGTACCACTCTGACCTACTTATTGACGATAAAACACAGATATTGCATCGGAATTAAATAGAAAAGGCACAATGCCGACTTAAGAACAAGAAGACTGACTCTTCTTACTGACTATGTTTTGAACCATTCCTGTGACACTAGTTATAGATTCCGATGCATCACTTCAGGTTTACTGTATCCCTCTGACCTTCTTATTGACGATGAAACACAGAAATTGCATCGGATCTAAATACAAAAGGCACAATGCCGACTAAAGTACAAGAAGACTGACTCTTCTTACTGACTATATTTTGACCCATTACTGTGACACTAGTTATAGATTCCGATGCTTCACTTCAGGTTTACTGTATAAGTCTGACCTTCCTATTAAAGATGAAACACAGAAATTGCATCGGTATTAAATAGAAAAGGCACAATGCCGACTTAAGTACAAGAAGACTGACTCATCCTACTGTCTATGTTTTGAACCATTCCTGTGACACTAGTTATAGATTCCGATGATTCACTTCAAGTTTACTGTAACCCTCTGACCTTCTTATTGACGATGAAACACAGAAATTGTATCGGAATTAAATAGAAGAGGCACAATAACGACTTAAGTACAAGAAGACGGACTCTTCTTACTGACTATGTTTTGAACCATTCCTGTGACACTAGTTATAGATTCCGATGTTTCACTTGAGGTTTACTGTATCCCTTGGACCTTCTTATTGACGATGAAACACCGAAATTGCTTCGGAATTGAATACGAAATGCACAATGCCCACTTAAGTAAAAGAAGACTGACTCTTCTTACTGACTATGTTTTGAACCATTCATGTGACACCACTTATTGATTCCGATGCTTCACTTCAGGTTTACTGTATCCCTAAGACCTTCTTATTGTCGATGGAACACAGAAATTGCATCGGAATTAAATACAAAAGGCACAATGCCGACTTAAGTACAAGAAGACTCACTCTTCCTACTGTCTATGTTTGAACTATTCCAGTGACACTAGTTATAGATTCCGATGCTTCACTTCGGGTTTACTGTATTCCTCTGACCTTATTATTGACGGTGAAACACAGATATTGCATCGGAATTAAATATAAAGGCACAATGCCGACTTAGGTACAAGAAGATTGACTCTTCTTACTGACTATGTTTTGAACCATTCCTGTGACACTAGTTATGGATTCTGATACTTCACTTCAGCATCGGAATTAAATGGAAAAGGCACAATGCCGACTTAAGTACAAGAAGACTGCCTCCCTACTGTCTATGTATTGAACCATCCCTGTGACACTAGTTATAGATTCCGATGCTTCACTTCAGGTTTACTGTATCCCTTGGACTTTCTTATTGACGATGAAACACAGAAATTGCATCGGAATTAAATACAAAAGGCACAATGATGACTTAAATACAAGAAGACTGACTCTTCTTACTGCCTATGTTTTTAACCATTCCTGTGACACTAGTTATGGATTCCGATGCCTCACTTCAGGTTTACTGTATCCGTTGCACCTTCTTATTGATAATGAAACACAGAAATGGCATCGTAAATAAATAGAAAAGGCACAATGCCGACTTAAGTACAAGAAGACTGACTCTTCCTACTGTCTATGTTTTGAACCACTCCTGTGACACTAGTTATAGATTCCGATGATTCACTTCAAGTTTACTGTAACCCTCTGACCTTGTTATTGACGATGAAACACAGAAATTGCATCGGAATTAAATAGAAAAGGCACAATAACGACTTAAGTACAAGAAGACGGACTCTTCTTACTGACTATGCTTTGAACCATTCCTGTGACACTACTTATAGACTCCGATGCTTCACTTCAGGTTTACTGTATCCCTCTGACCTTCTTATTGATGATGAAACACAGAAATTGCATCGGAATTAAAACGAAAATTCACAATGCCGACTTAAGTATAAGAAGGCTGACTCTTCTTACTGTCTATGTTTTGAACCATTCCTGTGATATTAAATATAGATTCTGATACTTCATTCAGCATCGGAATTAAATAGAAAAGGCACAATGCCGACTTAAGTACAAGAAGGCTGCCGCTTCCTACTGTCTATGTTTTGAACCATCCCTGTGACACTAGTTAGAGATTCCGACTCTTCACTTCAGGTTTACTGTATCTCTCTGACCTTCTTATTGACTATAAAACACAGAAATTGCATCGGAATTAAATAGAAAAAGCACAATGCCGACTTAAGTACAAGAAGACTGACTCTTCTTACTGACTATGTTTTGGACTATTCCTGTGACACTAGTTATGGTTTCCGATGCTTCACTTTAGGTTAACTGTATCACTTGGTTCTTCTTATTGACGATGAAACACAGAAATTGCAATGGCATTAAATACAATAGGCACAATGCCGACTTAAGTGCAAGAAGACTGACTCTTCTTACTGTCTATGTTTTTAACCATTGCTGTGACACTAGTTATAGATTCCGATGCATCAATTCAGGTTTACTGTATCCCTCTGACCTTCTTATTGATGATGAAACACAGAAATTACATCGGATTTAAATAGAAAAGGCAGAATGCCGACTTAAGTACAAGAAGACTGGCTATTCTTACTGTCTATGTTTTGAACCATTCCTGTGACACTAGTCATAGATTCCGATGCTTCACTTCAGGTTTACTGTATCCCTTGGACCTTCTTATTGACGATGAAACACAGAAATTGCATCGGAATTAAATACAAAAGGCACAATGCCTTCTTAAGTACAAGAAGACTGACTCTTCTTACTGACTATGTTTTGAACCATTCCTGTGACACTAGTTATAGATTCCGATGCTTCACTTTAGGTTTACTGTATCCCTTGGACCTTCTTATTGACGATGAAACACAGAAATTGCATCGGAATTAAATACAAAAGGCACAATGCCGACTTAAGTACAAGAAGACTGACTCTTCTTACTGACTATGTTTTGACCCATTACTGTGACACTAGTTATAGATTCCGATGCTTCACTTCAGGTTTACTGTATAACTCTGACCTTCCTATTAAAGATGAAACACAGAAATTGCATCGGTATTAAATAGAAAAGGCACAATGCCGACTTAAGTACAACAAGACTGACTCATCCTACTGTCTATGTTTTGAACCATTCCTGTGACACTAGTTATAGATTCCGATGATTCACTTCAAGTTTACTGTAACCCTCTGACCTTCTTATTGACGATGAAACACAGAAATTGCATCGGAATTAAATAGAAAAGGCACAATAACGACTTAAGTACAAGAAGACGGACTCTTCTTACTGACTATGTTTTGAACCATTCCTGTGACACTAGTTATAGATTCCGATGTTTCACTTGAGGTTTACTGTATCCCTTGGACCTTCTTATTGACGAGGAAACACCGAAATTGCTTCGGAATTGAATACGAAATGCACAATGCCGACTTAAGTAAAAGAAGACTGACTCTTCTTACTGACTATGTTTTGAACCATTCCTGTGACACCACTTATTGATTCCGATGCTTCACTTCAGGTTTACTGTATTCCTCAGACCTTGTTATTGACGGTGAAACACAGATATTGCATCGGAATTAAATATAAAGGCACAATGCCGACTTAGGTACAAGAAGACTGACTCTTCTTACTGACTATGTTTTGAACCATTCCTGTGACACTAGTTATGGATTCTGATACTTCACTTCAGCATCGGAATTAATTGGAAAAGGCACAATGCCGACTTAAGTGCAAGAAGACTGCCTCCCTACTGTCTATGTATTGAACCATACCTGTGACACTAGTTATAGATTCCGATACTTCACTTCAGGTTTACTGTACCACTCTGACCTACTTATTGACGATAAAACACAGATATTGCATCGGAATTAAATAGAAAAGGCACAATGCCCACTTAAGAACAAGAAGACTGACTCTTCTTACTGACTAAGTTTTGAACCATTCCTGTGACACAAGTTTTAGATTCCGATGCTTCACTTTAGGTTTTCTGTATCCCTTGGACGTTCTTATTGACGATGAAACACAGAAATTGCATCGGAATTAAATACAAAAGGCACAATGATGACTTAAATACAAGAAGACTGACTCTTCCTACTGCCTATGTTTTTAACCATTCCTGTGACACTAGTTATGGATTTCGATGCCTCACTTCATGTTTACTGTATCCGTTGCACCTTCTTATTGATAATGAAACACAGAAATGGCATCGTAAATAAATAGAAAAGGCACAATGCCGACTTAAGTACAAGAAGACTGACTCTTCCTACTGTCTATGTTTTGAACCACTCCTGTGACACTAGTTATAGATTCCGATGCTTCACTTCAGGTTTACTGTACCACTCTGACCTACTTATTGACGATAAAACACAGATATTGCATCGGAATTAAATAGAAAAGGCACAATGCCGACTTAAGAACAAGAAGACTGACTCTTCTTACTGACTATGTTTTGAACCATTCCTGTGACACTAGTTATAGATTCCGATGCATCACTTCAGGTTTACTGTATCCCTCTGACCTTCTTATTGACGATGAAACACAGAAATTGCATCGGATCTAAATACAAAAGGCACAATGCCGACTAAAGTACAAGAAGACTGACTCTTCTTACTGACTATATTTTGACCCATTACTGTGACACTAGTTATAGATTCCGATGCTTCACTTCAGGTTTACTGTATAAGTCTGACCTTCCTATTAAAGATGAAACACAGAAATTGCATCGGTATTAAATAGAAAAGGCACAATGCCGACTTAAGTACAAGAAGACTGACTCATCCTACTGTCTATGTTTTGAACCATTCCTGTGACACTAGTTATAGATTCCGATGATTCACTTCAAGTTTACTGTAACCCTCTGACCTTCTTATTGACGATGAAACACAGAAATTGTATCGGAATTAAATAGAAGAGGCACAATAACGACTTAAGTACAAGAAGACGGACTCTTCTTACTGACTATGTTTTGAACCATTCCTGTGACACTAGTTATTGATTCCGATGTTTCACTTGAGGTTTACTGTATCCCTTGGACCTTCTTATTGACGATGAAACACCGAAATTGCTTCGGAATTGAATACGAAATGCACAATGCCGACTTAAGTAAAAGAAGACTGACTCTTCTTACTGACTATGTTTTGAACCATTCCTGTGACACCACTTATTGATTCCGATGCTTCACTTCAGGTTTACTGTATCCCTAAGACCTTCTTATTGTCGATGGAACACAGAAATTGCATCGGAATTAAATACAAAAGGCACAATGCCGACTTAAGTACAACAAGACTCACTCTTCCTACTGTCTATGTTTGAACTATTCCAGTGACACTAGTTATAGATTCCGATGCTTCACTTCAGGTTTACTGTATTCCTCAGACCTTGTTATTGACGGTGAAACACAGATATTGCATCGGAATTAAATATAAAGGCACAATGCCGACTTAGGTACAAGAAGACTGACTCTTCTTACTGACTATGTTTTGAACCATTCCTGTGACACTAGTTATGGATTCTGATACTTCACTTCAGCATCGGAATTAATTGGAAAAGGCACAATGCCGACTTAAGTGCAAGAAGACTGCCTCCCTACTGTCTATGTATTGAACCATGCCTGTGACACTAGTTATAGATTCCGATACTTCACTTCAGGTTTACTGTACCACTCTGACCTACTTATTGACGATAAAACACAGATATTGCATCGGAATTAAATAGAAAAGGCACAATGATGACTTAAATACAAGAAGACTGACTCTTCTTACTGACTAAGTTTTGAACCATTCCTGTGACACAAGTTTTAGATTCCGATGCTTCACTTTAGGTTTTCTGTATCCCTTGGACGTTCTTATTGACGATGAAACACAGAAATTGCATCGGAATTAAATACAAAAGGCACAATGATGACTTAAATACAAGAAGACTGACTCTTCCTACTGCCTATGTTTTTAACCATTCCTGTGACACTAGTTATGGATTTCGATGCCTCACTTCATGTTTACTGTATCCGTTGCACCTTCTTATTGATAATGAAACACAGAAATGGCATCGTAAATAAATAGAAAAGGCACAATGCCGACTTAAGTACAAGAAGACTGACTCTTCCTACTGTCTATGTTTTGAACCACTCCTGTGACACTAGTTATAGATTCCGATGCTTCACTTCAGGTTTACTGTACCACTCTGACCTACTTATTGACGATAAAACACAGATATTGCATCGGAATTAAATAGAAAAGGCACAATGCCGACTTAAGAACAAGAAGACTGACTCTTCTTACTGACTATGTTTTGAACCATTCCTGTGACACTAGTTATAGATTCCGATGCATCACTTCAGGTTCACTGTATCCCTCTGACCTTCTTATTGACGATGAAACACAGAAATTGCATCGGATCTAAATACAAAAGGCACAATGCCGACTAAGGTACAAGAAGACTGACTCTTCTTACTGACTATATTTTGACCCATTACTGTGACACTAGTTATAGATTCCGATGCTTCACTTCAGGTTTACTGTATAAGTCTGACCTTCCTATTAAAGATGAAACACAGAAATTGCATCGGTATTAAATAGAAAAGGCACAATGCCGACTTAAGTACAAGAAGACTGACTCATCCTACTGTCTATGTTTTGAACCATTCCTGTGACACTAGTTATAGATTCCGATGATTCACTTCAAGTTTACTGTAACCCTCTGACCTTCTTATTGACGATGAAACACAGAAATTGTATCGGAATTAAATAGAAGATGCACAATAACGACTTAAGTACAAGAAGACGGACTCTTCTTACTGACTATGTTTTGAACCATTCCTGTGACACTAGTTATAGATTCCGATGTTTCACTTGAGGTTTACTGTATCCCTTGGACCTTCTTATTGACGATGAAACACCGAAATTGCTTCGGAATTGAATACGAAATGCACAATGCCCACTTAAGTAAAAGAAGACTGACTCTTCTTACTGACTATGTTTTGAACCATTCATGTGACACCACTTATTGATTCCGATGCTTCACTTCAGGTTTACTGTATCCCTAAGACCTTCTTATTGTCGATGGAACACAGAAATTGCATCGGAATTAAATACAAAAGGCACAATGCCGACTTAAGTACAAGAAGACTCACTCTTCCTACTGTCTATGTTTGAACTATTCCAGTGACACTAGTTATAGATTCCGATGCTTCACTTCGGGTTTACTGTATTCCTCTGACCTTATTATTGACGGTGAAACACAGATATTGCATCGGAATTAAATATAAAGGCACAATCCCGACTTAGGTACAAGAAGATTGACTCTTCTTACTGACTATGTTTTGAACCATTCCTGTGACACTAGTTATGGATTCTGATACTTCACTTCAGCATCGGAATTAAATGGAAAAGGCACAATGCCGACTTAAGTACAAGAAGACTGCCTCCCTACTGTCTATGTATTGAACCATCCCTGTGACACTAGTTATAGATTCCGATGCTTCACTTCAGGTTTACTGTATCCCTTGGACTTTCTTATTGACGATGAAACACAGAAATTGCATCGGAATTAAATACAAAAGGCACAATGATGACTTAAATACAAGAAGACTGACTCTTCTTACTGCCTATGTTTTTAACCATTCCTGTGACACTAGTTATGGATTCCGATGCCTCACTTCAGGTTTACTGTATCCGTTGCACCTTCTTATTGATAATGAAACACAGAAATGGCATCGTAAATAAATAGAAAAGGCACAATGCCGACTTAAGTACAAGAAGACTGACTCTTCCTACTGTCTATGTTTTGAACCACTCCTGTGACACTAGTTATAGATTCCGATGATTCACTTCAAGTTTACTGTAACCCTCTGACCTTGTTATTGACGATGAAACACAGAAATTGCATCGGAATTAAATAGAAAAGGCACAATAACGACTTAAGTACAAGAAGACGGACTCTTCTTACTGACTATGCTTTGAACCATTCCTGTGACACTACTTATAGACTCCGATGCTTCACTTCAGGTTTACTGTATCCCTCTGACCTTCTTATTGATGATGAAACACAGAAATTGCATCGGAATTAAAACGAAAATTCACAATGCCGACTTAAGTATAAGAAGGCTGACTCTTCTTACTGTCTATGTTTTGAACCATTCCTGTGATATTAAATATAGATTCTGATACTTCATTCAGCATCGGAATTAAATAGAAAAGGCACAATGCCGACTTAAGTACAAGAAGGCTGCCGCTTCCTACTGTCTATGTTTTGAACCATCCCTGTGACACTAGTTAGAGATTCCGACTCTTCACTTCAGGTTTACTGTATCTCTCTGACCTTCTTATTGACTATAAAACACAGAAATTGCATCGGAATTAAATAGAAAAAGCACAATGCCGACTTAAGTACAAGAAGACTGACTCTTCTTACTGACTATGTTTTGGACTATTCCTGTGACACTAGTTATGGTTTCCGATGCTTCACTTTAGGTTAACTGTATCACTTGGTTCTTCTTATTGACGATGAAACACAGAAATTGCAATGGAATTAAATACAATAGGCACAATGCCGACTTAAGTGCAAGAAGACTGACTCTTCTTACTGTCTATGTTTTTAACCATTGCTGTGACACTAGTTATAGATTCCGATGCATCAATTCAGGTTTACTGTATCCCTCTGACCTTCTTATTGATGATGAAACACAGAAATTACATCGGATTTAAATAGAAAAGGCAGAATGCCGACTTAAGTACAAGAAGACTGGCTATTCTTACTGTCTATGTTTTGAACCATTCCTGTGACACTAGTCATAGATTCCGATGCTTCACTTCAGGTTTACTGTATCCCTTGGACCTTCTTATTGACGATGAAACACAGAAATTGCATCGGAATTAAATACAAAAGGCACAATGCCTTCTTAAGTACAAGAAGACTGACTCTTCTTACTGACTATGTTTTGAACCATTCCTGTGACACTAGTTATAGATTCCGATGCTTCACTTTAGGTTTACTGTATCCCTTGGACCTTCTTATTGACGATGAAACACAGAAATTGCATCGGAATTAAATACAAAAGGCACAATAACGACTTAAGTACAAGAAGACGGACTCTTCTTACTGACTATGTTTTGAACCATTCCTGTGACACTAGTTATAGATTCCGATGATTCACTTCAAGTTTACTGTAACCCTCTGACCTTCTTGTTGACGATGAAACACAGAAATTGCATCGGAATTAAATAGAAAAGGCACAATAACGACTTAAGTACAAGAAGACGGACTCTTCTTACTGACTATGTTTTGAACCATTCCTGTGACACTAGTTATAGATTCCGATGTTTCACTTGAGGTTTACTGTATCCCTTGGACCTTCTTATTGACGAGGAAACACCGAAATTGCTTCGGAATTGAATACGAAATGCACAATGCCGACTTAAGTAAAAGAAGACTGACTCTTCTTACTGACTATGTTTTGAACCATTCCTGTGACACCACTTATTGATTCCGATGCTTCACTTCAGGTTTACTGTATCCCTAAGACCTTCTTATTGTCGATGGAACACAGAAATTGCATCGGAATTAAATACAAAAGGCACAATGCAGACTTAAGTACAAGAAGACTCACTCATCCTACTGTCTATGTTTGAACTATTCCAGTGACACTAGTTATAGATTCCGATGCTTCACTTCAGGTTTACTGTATTCCTCTGACCTTATTATTGACGGTGAAACACAGATATTGCATCGGAATTAAATATAAAGGCACAATGCCGACTTAGGTACAAGAAGATTGACTCTTCTTACTGACTATGTTTTGAACCATTCCTGTGACACTAGTTATGGATTCTGATACTTCACTTCAGCATCGGAATTAAATGGAAAAGGCACAATGCCGACTTAAGTACAAGAAGACTGCCTCCCTACTGTCTATGTATTGAACCATCCCTGTGACACTAGTTATAGATTCCGATGCTTCACTTCAGGTTTACTGTACCCATCTGACCTACTTATTGACGATAAAACACAGATATTGCATCGGAATTAAATAGAAAAAGCACAATGCTGACTCAAGTACAAGAAGACTGACTCTTCTTACTGGCTAAGTTTTGAACCATTCCTGTGACACAAGTTATAGATTCCGATGCTTCACTTTAGGTTTACTGTATCCCTTGGACTTTCTTATTGACGATGAAACACAGAAATGGCATCAGAATTAAATACAAAAGGCACAATGATGACTTAAATACAAGAAGACTGACTCTTCTTACTGCCTATGTTTTTAACCATTCCTGTGACACTAGTTATGGATTCCGATGCCTCACTTCAGGTTTACTGTATCCGTTGCACCTTCTTATTGATAATGAAACACAGAAATGGCATCGTAAATAAATAGAAAAGGCACAATGCCGACTTAAGTACAAGAAGACTGACTCTTCCTACTGTCTATGTTTTGAACCACTCCTGTGACACTAGTTATAGATTCCGATGATTCACTTCAAGTTTACTGTAACCCTCTGACCTTGTTATTGACGATGAAACACAGAAATTGCATCGGAATTAGATAGAAAAGGCACAATAACGACTTAAGTACAAGAAGACGGACTCTTCTTACTGACTATGTTTTGAACCATTCCTGTGACACTAGTTATAGATTCCGATGCTTCACTTCAGGTTTACTGTATAAGTCTGACCTTCCTATTAAAGATGAAACACAGAAATTGCATCGGTATTAAATAGAAAAGGCACAATGCCGACTTAAGTACAAGAAGACTGACTCATCCTACTGTCTATGTTTTGAACCATTCCTGTGACACTAGTTATAGATTCCGATGATTCACTTCAAGTTTACTGTAACCCTCTGACCTTCTTATTGACGATGAAACACAGAAATTGTATCGGAATTAAATAGAAGAGGCACAATAACGACTTAAGTACAAGAAGACGGACTCTTCTTACTGACTATGTTTTGAACCATTCCTGTGACACTAGTTATAGATTCCGATGTTTCACTTGAGGTTTACTGTATCCCTTGGACCTTCTTATTGACGATGAAACACCGAAATTGCTTCGGAATTGAATACGAAATGCACAATGCCCACTTAAGTAAAAGAAGACTGACTCTTCTTACTGACTATGTTTTGAACCATTCATGTGACACCACTTATTGATTCCGATGCTTCACTTCAGGTTTACTGTATCCCTAAGACCTTCTTATTGTCGATGGAACACAGAAATTGCATCGGAATTAAATACAAAAGGCACAATGCCGACTTAAGTACAAGAAGACTCACTCTTCCTACTGTCTATGTTTGAACTATTCCAGTGACACTAGTTATAGATTCCGATGCTTCACTTCGGGTTTACTGTATTCCTCTGACCTTATTATTGACGGTGAAACACAGATATTGCATCGGAATTAAATATAAAGGCACAATGCCGACTTAGGTACAAGAAGATTGACTCTTCTTACTGACTATGTTTTGAACCATTCCTGTGACACTAGTTATGGATTCTGATACTTCACTTCAGCATCGGAATTAAATGGAAAAGGCACAATGCCGACTTAAGTACAAGAAGACTGCCTCCCTACTGTCTATGTATTGAACCATCCCTGTGACACTAGTTATAGATTCCGATGCTTCACTTCAGGTTTACTGTATCCCTTGGACTTTCTTATTGACGATGAAACACAGAAATTGCATCGGAATTAAATACAAAAGGCACAATGATGACTTAAATACAAGAAGACTGACTCTTCTTACTGCCTATGTTTTTAACCATTCCTGTGACACTAGTTATGGATTCCGATGCCTCACTTCAGGTTTACTGTATCCGTTGCACCTTCTTATTGATAATGAAACACAGAAATGGCATCGTAAATAAATAGAAAAGGCACAATGCCGACTTAAGTACAAGAAGACTGACTCTTCCTACTGTCTATGTTTTGAACCACTCCTGTGACACTAGTTATAGATTCCGATGATTCACTTCAAGTTTACTGTAACCCTCTGACCTTGTTATTGACGATGAAACACAGAAATTGCATCGGAATTAAATAGAAAAGGCACAATAACGACTTAAGTACAAGAAGACGGACTCTTCTTACTGACTATGCTTTGAACCATTCCTGTGACACTACTTATAGACTCCGATGCTTCACTTCAGGTTTACTGTATCCCTCTGACCTTCTTATTGATGATGAAACACAGAAATTGCATCGGAATTAAAACGAAAATTCACAATGCCGACTTAAGTATAAGAAGGCTGACTCTTCTTACTGTCTATGTTTTGAACCATTCCTGTGATATTAAATATAGATTCTGATACTTCATTCAGCATCGGAATTAAATAGAAAAGGCACAATGCCGACTTAAGTACAAGAAGGCTGCCGCTTCCTACTGTCTATGTTTTGAACCATCCCTGTGACACTAGTTAGAGATTCCGACTCTTCACTTCAGGTTTACTGTATCTCTCTGACCTTCTTATTGACTATAAAACACAGAAATTGCATCGGAATTAAATAGAAAAAGCACAATGCCGACTTAAGTACAAGAAGACTGACTCTTCTTACTGACTATGTTTTGGACTATTCCTGTGACACTAGTTATGGTTTCCGATGCTTCACTTTAGGTTAACTGTATCACTTGGTTCTTCTTATTGACGATGAAACACAGAAATTGCAATGGAATTAAATACAATAGGCACAATGCCGACTTAAGTGCAAGAAGACTGACTCTTCTTACTGTCTATGTTTTTAACCATTGCTGTGACACTAGTTATAGATTCCGATGCATCAATTCAGGTTTACTGTATCCCTCTGACCTTCTTATTGATGATGAAACACAGAAATTACATCGGATTTAAATAGAAAAGGCAGAATGCCGACTTAAGTACAAGAAGACTGGCTATTCTTACTGTCTATGTTTTGAACCATTCCTGTGACACTAGTCATAGATTCCGATGCTTCACTTCAGGTTTACTGTATCCCTTGGACCTTCTTATTGACGATGAAACACAGAAATTGCATCGGAATTAAATACAAAAGGCACAATGCCTTCTTAAGTACAAGAAGACTGACTCTTCTTACTGACTATGTTTTGAACCATTCCTGTGACACTAGTTATAGATTCCGATGCTTCACTTTAGGTTTACTGTATCCCTTGGACCTTCTTATTGACGATGAAACACAGAAATTGCATCGGAATTAAATACAAAAGGCACAATGCCGACTTAAGTACAAGAAGACTGACTCTTCTTACTGACTATGTTTTGACCCATTACTGTGACACTAGTTATAGATTCCGATGCTTCACTTCAGGTTTACTGTATAACTCTGACCTTCCTATTAAAGATGAAACACAGAAATTGCATCGGTATTAAATAGAAAAGGCACAATGCCGACTTAAGTACAACAAGACTGACTCATCCTACTGTCTATGTTTTGAACCATTCCTGTGACACTAGTTATAGATTCCGATGATTCACTTCAAGTTTACTGTAACCCTCTGACCTTCTTATTGACGATGAAACACAGAAATTGCATCGGAATTAAATAGAAAAGGCACAATAACGACTTAAGTACAAGAAGACGGACTCTTCTTACTGACTATGTTTTGAACCATTCCTGTGACACTAGTTATAGATTCCGATGTTTCACTTGAGGTTTACTGTATCCCTTGGACCTTCTTATTGACGAGGAAACACCGAAATTGCTTCGGAATTGAATACGAAATGCACAATGCCGACTTAAGTAAAAGAAGACTGACTCTTCTTACTGACTATGTTTTGAACCATTCCTGTGACACCACTTATTGATTCCGATGCTTCACTTCAGGTTTACTGTATTCCTCAGACCTTGTTATTGACGGTGAAACACAGATATTGCATCGGAATTAAATATAAAGGCACAATGCCGACTTAGGTACAAGAAGACTGACTCTTCTTACTGACTATGTTTTGAACCATTCCTGTGACACTAGTTATGGATTCTGATACTTCACTTCAGCATCGGAATTAATTGGAAAAGGCACAATGCCGACTTAAGTGCAAGAAGACTGCCTCCCTACTGTCTATGTATTGAACCATACCTGTGACACTAGTTATAGATTCCGATACTTCACTTCAGGTTTACTGTACCACTCTGACCTACTTATTGACGATAAAACACAGATATTGCATCGGAATTAAATATAAAGGCACAATGCCGACTTAGGTACAAGAAGATTGACTCTTCTTACTGACTATGTTTTGAACCATTCCTGTGACACTAGTTATGGATTCTGATACTTCACTTCAGCATCGGAATTAAATGGAAAAGGCACAATGCCGACTTAAGTACAAGAAGACTGCCTCCCTACTGTCTATGTATTGAACCATCCCTGTGACACTAGTTATAGATTCCGATGCTTCACTTCAGGTTTACTGTATCCCTTGGACTTTCTTATTGACGATGAAACACAGAAATTGCATCGGAATTAAATACAAAAGGCACAATGATGACTTAAATACAAGAAGACTGACTCTTCTTACTGCCTATGTTTTTAACCATTCCTGTGACACTAGTTATGGATTCCGATGCCTCACTTCAGGTTTACTGTATCCGTTGCACCTTCTTATTGATAATGAAACACAGAAATGGCATCGTAAATAAATAGAAAAGGCACAATGCCGACTTAAGTACAAGAAGACTGACTCTTCCTACTGTCTATGTTTTGAACCACTCCTGTGACACTAGTTATAGATTCCGATGATTCACTTCAAGTTTACTGTAACCCTCTGACCTTGTTATTGACGATGAAACACAGAAATTGCATCGGAATTAAATAGAAAAGGCACAATAACGACTTAAGTACAAGAAGACGGACTCTTCTTACTGACTATGCTTTGAACCATTCCTGTGACACTACTTATAGACTCCGATGCTTCACTTCAGGTTTACTGTATCCCTCTGACCTTCTTATTGATGATGAAACACAGAAATTGCATCGGAATTAAAACGAAAATTCACAATGCCGACTTAAGTATAAGAAGGCTGACTCTTCTTACTGTCTATGTTTTGAACCATTCCTGTGATATTAAATATAGATTCTGATACTTCATTCAGCATCGGAATTAAATAGAAAAGGCACAATGCCGACTTAAGTACAAGAAGGCTGCCGCTTCCTACTGTCTATGTTTTGAACCATCCCTGTGACACTAGTTAGAGATTCCGACTCTTCACTTCAGGTTTACTGTATCTCTCTGACCTTCTTATTGACTATAAAACACAGAAATTGCATCGGAATTAAATAGAAAAAGCACAATGCCGACTTAAGTACAAGAAGACTGACTCTTCTTACTGACTATGTTTTGGACTATTCCTGTGACACTAGTTATGGTTTCCGATGCTTCACTTTAGGTTAACTGTATCACTTGGTTCTTCTTATTGACGATGAAACACAGAAATTGCAATGGAATTAAATACAATAGGCACAATGCCGACTTAAGTGCAAGAAGACTGACTCTTCTTACTGTCTATGTTTTTAACCATTGCTGTGACACTAGTTATAGATTCCGATGCATCAATTCAGGTTTACTGTATCCCTCTGACCTTCTTATTGATGATGAAACACAGAAATTACAACGGATTTAAATAGAAAAGGCAGAATGCCGACTTAAGTACAAGAAGACTGGCTATTCTTACTGTCTATGTTTTGAACCATTCCTGTGACACTAGTCATAGATTCCGATGCTTCACTTCAGGTTTACTGTATCCCTTGGACCTTCTTATTGACGATGAAACACAGAAATTGCATCGGAATTAAATACAAAAGGCACAATGCCTTCTTAAGTACAAGAAGACTGACTCTTCTTACTGACTATGTTTTGAACCATTCCTGTGACACTAGTAATAGATTCCGATGCTTCACTTTAGGTTTACTGTATCCCTTGGACCTTCTTATTGACGATGAAACACAGAAATTGCATCGGAATTAAATACAAAAGGCACAATAACGACTTAAGTACAAGAAGACGGACTCTTCTTACTGACTATGTTTTGAACCATTCCTGTGACACTAGTTATAGATTCCGATGATTCACTTCAAGTTTACTGTAACCCTCTGACCTTCTTGTTGACGATGAAACACAGAAATTGCATCGGAATTAAATATAAAAGGCACAATAACGACTTAAGTACAAGAAGACGGACTCTTCTTACTGACTATGTTTTGAACCATTCCTGTGACACTAGTTATAGATTCCGATGTTTCACTTGAGGTTTACTGTATCCCTTGGACCTTCTTATTGACGAGGAAACACCGAAATTGCTTCGGAATTGAATACGAAATGCACAATGCCGACTTAAGTAAAAGAAGACTGACTCTTCTTACTGACTATGTTTTGAACCATTCCTGTGACACCACTTATTGATTCCGATGCTTCACTTCAGGTTTACTGTATCCCTAAGACCTTCTTATTGTCGATGGAACACAGAAATTGCATCGGAATTAAATACAAAAGGCACAATGCCGACTTAAGTACAAGAAGACTCACTCATCCTACTGTCTATGTTTGAACTATTCCAGTGACACTAGTTATAGATTCCGATGCTTCACTTCAGGTTTACTGTATTCCTCTGACCTTATTATTGACGGTGAAACACAGATATTGCATCGGAATTAAATATAAAGGCACAATGCCGACTTAGGTACAAGAAGATTGACTCTTCTTACTGACTATGTTTTGAACCATTCCTGTGACACTAGTTATGGATTCTGATACTTCACTTCAGCATCGGAATTAAATGGAAAAGGCACAATGCCGACTTAAGTACAAGAAGACTGCCTCCCTACTGTCTATGTATTGAACCATCCCTGTGACACTAGTTATAGATTCCGATGCTTCACTTCAGGTTTACTGTACCCATCTGACCTACTTATTGACGATAAAACACAGATATTGCATCGGAATTAAATAGAAAAGGCACAATGCTGACTTAAGTACAAGAAGACTGACTCTTCTTACTGGCTAAGTTTTGAACCATTCCTGTGACACAAGTTATAGATTCCGATGCTTCACTTTAGGTTTACTGTATCCCTTGGACTTTCTTATTGACGATGAAACATAGAAATGGCATCAGAATTAAATACAAAAGGCACAATGATGACTTAAATACAAGAAGACTGACTCTTCTTACTGCCTATGTTTTTAACCATTCCTGTGACACTAGTTATGGATTCCGATGCCTCACTTCAGGTTTACTGTATCCGTTGCACCTTCTTATTGATAATGAAACACAGAAATGGCATCGTAAATAAATAGAAAAGGCACAATGCCGACTTAAGTACAAGAAGACTGACTCTTCCTACTGTCTATGTTTTGAACCACTCCTGTGACACTAGTTATAGATTCCGATGATTCACTTCAAGTTTACTGTAACCCTCTGACCTTGTTATTGACGATGAAACACAGAAATTGCATCGGAATTAGATAGAAAAGGCACAATAACGACTTAAGTACAAGAAGACGGACTCTTCTTACTGACTATGTTTTGAACCATTCCTGTGACACTAGTTATAGATTCCGATGTTTCACTTCAGGTTTACTGTATAAGTCTGACCTTCCTATTAAAGATGAAACACAGAAATTGCATCGGATCTAAATACAAAAGGCACAATGCCGACTAAGGTACAAGAAGACTGACTCTTCTTACTGACTATATTTTGACCCATTACTGTGACACTAGTTATAGATTCCGATGCTTCACTTCAGGTTTACTGTATAAGTCTGACCTTCCTATTAAAGATGAAACACAGAAATTGCATCGGTATTAAATAGAAAAGGCACAATGCCGACTTAAGTACAAGAAGACTGACTCATCCTACTGTCTATGTTTTGAACCATTCCTGTGACACTAGTTATAGATTCCGATGATTCACTTCAAGTTTACTGTAACCCTCTGACCTTCTTATTGACGATGAAACACAGAAATTGTATCGGAATTAAATAGAAGAGGCACAATAACGACTTAAGTACAAGAAGACGGACTCTTCTTACTGACTATGTTTTGAACCATTCCTGTGACACTAGTTATAGATTCCGATGTTTCACTTGAGGTTTACTGTATCCCTTGGACCTTCTTATTGACGATGAAACACCGAAATTGCTTCGGAATTGAATACGAAATGCACAATGCCCACTTAAGTAAAAGAAGACTGACTCTTCTTACTGACTATGTTTTGAACCATTCATGTGACACCACTTATTGATTCCGATGCTTCACTTCAGGTTTACTGTATCCCTAAGACCTTCTTATTGTCGATGGAACACAGAAATTGCATCGGAATTAAATACAAAAGGCACAATGCCGACTTAAGTACAAGAAGACTCACTCTTCCTACTGTCTATGTTTGAACTATTCCAGTGACACTAGTTATAGATTCCGATGCTTCACTTCGGGTTTACTGTATTCCTCTGACCTTATTATTGACGGTGAAACACAGATATTGCATCGGAATTAAATATAAAGGCACAATCCCGACTTAGGTACAAGAAGATTGACTCTTCTTACTGACTATGTTTTGAACCATTCCTGTGACACTAGTTATGGATTCTGATACTTCACTTCAGCATCGGAATTAAATGGAAAAGGCACAATGCCGACTTAAGTACAAGAAGACTGCCTCCCTACTGTCTATGTATTGAACCATCCCTGTGACACTAGTTATAGATTCCGATGCTTCACTTCAGGTTTACTGTATCCCTTGGACTTTCTTATTGACGATGAAACACAGAAATTGCATCGGAATTAAATACAAAAGGCACAATGATGACTTAAATACAAGAAGACTGACTCTTCTTACTGCCTATGTTTTTAACCATTCCTGTGACACTAGTTATGGATTCCGATGCCTCACTTCAGGTTTACTGTATCCGTTGCACCTTCTTATTGATAATGAAACACAGAAATGGCATCGTAAATAAATAGAAAAGGCACAATGCCGACTTAAGTACAAGAAGACTGACTCTTCCTACTGTCTATGTTTTGAACCACTCCTGTGACACTAGTTATAGATTCCGATGATTCACTTCAAGTTTACTGTAACCCTCTGACCTTGTTATTGACGATGAAACACAGAAATTGCATCGGAATTAAATAGAAAAGGCACAATAACGACTTAAGTACAAGAAGACGGACTCTTCTTACTGACTATGCTTTGAACCATTCCTGTGACACTACTTATAGACTCCGATGCTTCACTTCAGGTTTACTGTATCCCTCTGACCTTCTTATTGATGATGAAACACAGAAATTGCATCGGAATTAAAACGAAAATTCACAATGCCGACTTAAGTATAAGAAGGCTGACTCTTCTTACTGTCTATGTTTTGAACCATTCCTGTGATATTAAATATAGATTCTGATACTTCATTCAGCATCGGAATTAAATAGAAAAGGCACAATGCCGACTTAAGTACAAGAAGGCTGCCGCTTCCTACTGTCTATGTTTTGAACCATCCCTGTGACACTAGTTAGAGATTCCGACTCTTCACTTCAGGTTTACTGTATCTCTCTGACCTTCTTATTGACTATAAAACACAGAAATTGCATCGGAATTAAATAGAAAAAGCACAATGCCGACTTAAGTACAAGAAGACTGACTCTTCTTACTGACTATGTTTTGGACTATTCCTGTGACACTAGTTATGGTTTCCGATGCTTCACTTTAGGTTAACTGTATCACTTGGTTCTTCTTATTGACGATGAAACACAGAAATTGCAATGGAATTAAATACAATAGGCACAATGCCGACTTAAGTGCAAGAAGACTGACTCTTCTTACTGTCTATGTTTTTAACCATTGCTGTGACACTAGTTATAGATTCCGATGCATCAATTCAGGTTTACTGTATCCCTCTGACCTTCTTATTGATGATGAAACACAGAAATTACATCGGATTTAAATAGAAAAGGCAGAATGCCGACTTAAGTACAAGAAGACTGGCTATTCTTACTGTCTATGTTTTGAACCATTCCTGTGACACTAGTCATAGATTCCGATGCTTCACTTCAGGTTTACTGTATCCCTTGGACCTTCTTATTGACGATGAAACACAGAAATTGCATCGGAATTAAATACAAAAGGCACAATGCCTTCTTAAGTACAAGAAGACTGACTCTTCTTACTGACTATGTTTTGAACCATTCCTGTGACACTAGTTATAGATTCCGATGCTTCACTTTAGGTTTACTGTATCCCTTGGACCTTCTTATTGACGATGAATCACAGAAATTGCATCGGAATTAAATACAAAAGGCACAATAACGACTTAAGTACAAGAAGACGGACTCTTCTTACTGACTATGTTTTGAACCATTCCTGTGACACTAGTTATAGATTCCGATGATTCACTTCAAGTTTACTGTAACCCTCTGACCTTCTTGTTGACGATGAAACACAGAAATTGCATCGGAATTAAATAGAAAAGGCACAATAACGACTTAAGTACAAGAAGACGGACTCTTCTTACTGACTATGTTTTGAACCATTCCTGTGACACTAGTTATAGATTCCGATGTTTCACTTGAGGTTTACTGTATCCCTTGGACCTTCTTATTGACGAGGAAACACCGAAATTGCTTCGGAATTGAATACGAAATGCACAATGCCGACTTAAGTAAAAGAAGACTGACTCTTCTTACTGACTATGTTTTGAACCATTCCTGTGACACCACTTATTGATTCCGATGCTTCACTTCAGGTTTACTGTATCCCTAAGACCTTCTTATTGTCGATGGAACACAGAAATTGCATCGGAATTAAATACAAAAGGCACAATGCAGACTTAAGTACAAGAAGACTCACTCATCCTACTGTCTATGTTTGAACTATTCCAGTGACACTAGTTATAGATTCCGATGCTTCACTTCAGGTTTACTGTATTCCTCTGACCTTATTATTGACGGTGAAACACAGATATTGCATCGGAATTAAATATAAAGGCACAATGCCGACTTAGGTACAAGAAGATTGACTCTTCTTACTGACTATGTTTTGAACCATTCCTGTGACACTAGTTATGGATTCTGATACTTCACTTCAGCATCGGAATTAAATGGAAAAGGCACAATGCCGACTTAAGTACAAGAAGACTGCCTCCCTACTGTCTATGTATTGAACCATCCCTGTGACACTAGTTATAGATTCCGATGCTTCACTTCAGGTTTACTGTACCCATCTGACCTACTTATTGACGATAAAACACAGATATTGCATCGGAATTAAATAGAAAAGGCACAATGCTGACTCAAGTACAAGAAGACTGACTCTTCTTACTGGCTAAGTTTTGAACCATTCCTGTGACACAAGTTATAGATTCCGATGCTTCACTTTAGGTTTACTGTATCCCTTGGACTTTCTTATTGACGATGAAACACAGAAATGGCATCAGAATTAAATACAAAAGGCACAATGATGACTTAAATACAAGAAGACTGACTCTTCTTACTGCCTATGTTTTTAACCATTCCTGTGACACTAGTTATGGATTCCGATGCCTCACTTCAGGTTTACTGTATCCGTTGCACCTTCTTATTGATAATGAAACACAGAAATGGCATCGTAAATAAATAGAAAAGGCACAATGCCGACTTAAGTACAAGAAGACTGACTCTTCCTACTGTCTATGTTTTGAACCACTCCTGTGACACTAGTTATAGATTCCGATGATTCACTTCAAGTTTACTGTAACCCTCTGACCTTGTTATTGACGATGAAACACAGAAATTGCATCGGAATTAGATAGAAAAGGCACAATAACGACTTAAGTACAAGAAGACGGACTCTTCTTACTGACTATGTTTTGAACCATTCCTGTGACACTAGTTATAGATTCCGATGCTTCACTTCAGGTTTACTGTATAAGTCTGACCTTCCTATTAAAGATGAAACACAGAAATTGCATCGGTATTAAATAGAAAAGGCACAATGCCGACTTAAGTACAAGAAGACTGACTCATCCTACTGTCTATGTTTTGAACCATTCCTGTGACACTAGTTATAGATTCCGATGATTCACTTCAAGTTTACTGTAACCCTCTGACCTTCTTATTGACGATGAAACACAGAAATTGTATCGGAATTAAATAGAAGAGGCACAATAACGACTTAAGTACAAGAAGACGGACTCTTCTTACTGACTATGTTTTGAACCATTCCTGTGACACTAGTTATAGATTCCGATGTTTCACTTGAGGTTTACTGTATCCCTTGGACCTTCTTATTGACGATGAAACACCGAAATTGCTTCGGAATTGAATACGAAATGCACAATGCCCACTTAAGTAAAAGAAGACTGACTCTTCTTACTGACTATGTTTTGAACCATTCATGTGACACCACTTATTGATTCCGATGCTTCACTTCAGGTTTACTGTATCCCTAAGACCTTCTTATTGTCGATGGAACACAGAAATTGCATCGGAATTAAATACAAAAGGCACAATGCCGACTTAAGTACAAGAAGACTCACTCTTCCTACTGTCTATGTTTGAACTATTCCAGTGACACTAGTTATAGATTCCGATGCTTCACTTCGGGTTTACTGTATTCCTCTGACCTTATTATTGACGGTGAAACACAGATATTGCATCGGAATTAAATATAAAGGCACAATGCCGACTTAGGTACAAGAAGATTGACTCTTCTTACTGACTATGTTTTGAACCATTCCTGTGACACTAGTTATGGATTCTGATACTTCACTTCAGCATCGGAATTAAATGGAAAAGGCACAATGCCGACTTAAGTACAAGAAGACTGCCTCCCTACTGTCTATGTATTGAACCATCCCTGTGACACTAGTTATAGATTCCGATGCTTCACTTCAGGTTTACTGTATCCCTTGGACTTTCTTATTGACGATGAAACACAGAAATTGCATCGGAATTAAATACAAAAGGCACAATGATGACTTAAATACAAGAAGACTGACTCTTCTTACTGCCTATGTTTTTAACCATTCCTGTGACACTAGTTATGGATTCCGATGCCTCACTTCAGGTTTACTGTATCCGTTGCACCTTCTTATTGATAATGAAACACAGAAATGGCATCGTAAATAAATAGAAAAGGCACAATGCCGACTTAAGTACAAGAAGACTGACTCTTCCTACTGTCTATGTTTTGAACCACTCCTGTGACACTAGTTATAGATTCCGATGATTCACTTCAAGTTTACTGTAACCCTCTGACCTTGTTATTGACGATGAAACACAGAAATTGCATCGGAATTAAATAGAAAAGGCACAATAACGACTTAAGTACAAGAAGACGGACTCTTCTTACTGACTATGCTTTGAACCATTCCTGTGACACTACTTATAGACTCCGATGCTTCACTTCAGGTTTACTGTATCCCTCTGACCTTCTTATTGATGATGAAACACAGAAATTGCATCGGAATTAAAACGAAAATTCACAATGCCGACTTAAGTATAAGAAGGCTGACTCTTCTTACTGTCTATGTTTTGAACCATTCCTGTGATATTAAATATAGATTCTGATACTTCATTCAGCATCGGAATTAAATAGAAAAGGCACAATGCCGACTTAAGTACAAGAAGGCTGCCGCTTCCTACTGTCTATGTTTTGAACCATCCCTGTGACACTAGTTAGAGATTCCGACTCTTCACTTCAGGTTTACTGTATCTCTCTGACCTTCTTATTGACTATAAAACACAGAAATTGCATCGGAATTAAATAGAAAAAGCACAATGCCGACTTAAGTACAAGAAGACTGACTCTTCTTACTGACTATGTTTTGGACTATTCCTGTGACACTAGTTATGGTTTCCGATGCTTCACTTTAGGTTAACTGTATCACTTGGTTCTTCTTATTGACGATGAAACACAGAAATTGCAATGGAATTAAATACAATAATCACAATGCCGACTTAAGTGCAAGAAGACTGACTCTTCTTACTGTCTATGTTTTTAACCATTGCTGTGACACTAGTTATAGATTCCGATGCATCAATTCAGGTTTACTGTATCCCTCTGACCTTCTTATTGATGATGCAACACAGAAATTACATCGGATTTAAATAGAAAAGGCAGAATGCCGACTTAAGTACAAGAAGACTGGCTATTCTTACTGTCTATGTTTTGAACCATTCCTGTGACACTAGTCATAGATTCCGATGCTTCACTTCAGGTTTACTGTATCCCTTGGACCTTCTTATTGACGATGAAACACAGAAATTGCATCGGAATTAAATACAAAAGGCACAATGCCTTCTTAAGTACAAGAAGACTGACTCTTCTTACTGACTATGTTTTGAACCATTCCTGTGACACTAGTTATAGATTCCGATGCTTCACTTTAGGTTTACTGTATCCCTTGGACCTTCTTATTGACGATGAAACACAGAAATTGCATCGGAATTAAATACAAAAGGCACAATGCCGACTTAAGTACAAGAAGACTGACTCTTCTTACTGACTATGTTTTGACCCATTACTGTGACACTAGTTATAGATTCCGATGCTTCACTTCAGGTTTACTGTATAACTCTGACCTTCCTATTAAAGATGAAACACAGAAATTGCATCGGTATTAAATAGAAAAGGCACAATGCCGACTTAAGTACAACAAGACTGACTCATCCTACTGTCTATGTTTTGAACCATTCCTGTGACACTAGTTATAGATTCCGATGATTCACTTCAAGTTTACTGTAACCCTCTGACCTTCTTATTGACGATGAAACACAGAAATTGCATCGGAATTAAATAGAAAAGGCACAATAACGACTTAAGTACAAGAAGACGGACTCTTCTTACTGACTATGTTTTGAACCATTCCTGTGACACTAGTTATAGATTCCGATGTTTCACTTGAGGTTTACTGTATCCCTTGGACCTTCTTATTGACGAGGAAACACCGAAATTGCTTCGGAATTGAATACGAAATGCACAATGCCGACTTAAGTAAAAGAAGACTGACTCTTCTTACTGACTATGTTTTGAACCATTCCTGTGACACCACTTATTGATTCCGATGCTTCACTTCAGGTTTACTGTATTCCTCAGACCTTGTTATTGACGGTGAAACACAGATATTGCATCGGAATTAAATATAAAGGCACAATGCCGACTTAGGTACAAGAAGACTGACTCTTCTTACTGACTATGTTTTGAACCATTCCTGTGACACTAGTTATGGATTCTGATACTTCACTTCAGCATCGGAATTAATTGGAAAAGGCACAATGCCGACTTAAGTGCAAGAAGACTGCCTCCCTACTGTCTATGTATTGAACCATACCTGTGACACTAGTTATAGATTCCGATACTTCACTTCAGGTTTACTGTACCACTCTGACCTACTTATTGACGATAAAACACAGATATTGCATCGGAATTAAATATAAAGGCACAATGCCGACTTAGGTACAAGAAGATTGACTCTTCTTACTGACTATGTTTTGAACCATTCCTGTGACACTAGTTATGGATTCTGATACTTCACTTCAGCATCGGAATTAAATGGAAAAGGCACAATGCCGACTTAAGTACAAGAAGACTGCCTCCCTACTGTCTATGTATTGAACCATCCCTGTGACACTAGTTATAGATTCCGATGCTTCACTTCAGGTTTACTGTATCCCTTGGACTTTCTTATTGACGATGAAACACAGAAATTGCATCGGAATTAAATACAAAAGGCACAATGATGACTTAAATACAAGAAGACTGACTCTTCTTACTGCCTATGTTTTTAACCATTCCTGTGACACTAGTTATGGATTCCGATGCCTCACTTCAGGTTTACTGTATCCGTTGCACCTTCTTATTGATAATGAAACACAGAAATGGCATCGTAAATAAATAGAAAAGGCACAATGCCGACTTAAGTACAAGAAGACTGACTCTTCCTACTGTCTATGTTTTGAACCACTCCTGTGACACTAGTTATAGATTCCGATGATTCACTTCAAGTTTACTGTAACCCTCTGACCTTGTTATTGACGATGAAACACAGAAATTGCATCGGAATTAAATAGAAAAGGCACAATAACGACTTAAGTACAAGAAGACGGACTCTTCTTACTGACTATGCTTTGAACCATTCCTGTGACACTACTTATAGACTCCGATGCTTCACTTCAGGTTTACTGTATCCCTCTGACCTTCTTATTGATGATGAAACACAGAAATTGCATCGGAATTAAAACGAAAATTCACAATGCCGACTTAAGTATAAGAAGGCTGACTCTTCTTACTGTCTATGTTTTGAACCATTCCTGTGATATTAAATATAGATTCTGATACTTCATTCAGCATCGGAATTAAATAGAAAAGGCACAATGCCGACTTAAGTACAAGAAGGCTGCCGCTTCCTACTGTCTATGTTTTGAACCATCCCTGTGACACTAGTTAGAGATTCCGACTCTTCACTTCAGGTTTACTGTATCTCTCTGACCTTCTTATTGACTATAAAACACAGAAATTGCATCGGAATTAAATAGAAAAAGCACAATGCCGACTGAAGTACAAGAAGACTGACTCTTCTTACTGACTATGTTTTGGACTATTCCTGTGACACTAGTTATGGTTTCCGATGCTTCACTTTAGGTTAACTGTATCACTTGGTTCTTCTTATTGACGATGAAACACAGAAATTGCAATGGAATTAAATACAATAGGCACAATGCCGACTTAAGTGCAAGAAGACTGACTCTTCTTACTGTCTATGTTTTTAACCATTGCTGTGACACTAGTTATAGATTCCGATGCATCAATTCAGGTTTACTGTATCCCTCTGACCTTCTTATTGATGATGAAACACAGAAATTACAACGGATTTAAATAGAAAAGGCAGAATGCCGACTTAAGTACAAGAAGACTGGCTATTCTTACTGTCTATGTTTTGAACCATTCCTGTGACACTAGTCATAGATTCCGATGCTTCACTTCAGGTTTACTGTATCCCTTGGACCTTCTTATTGACGATGAAACACAGAAATTGCATCGGAATTAAATACAAAAGGCACAATGCCTTCTTAAGTACAAGAAGACTGACTCTTCTTACTGACTATGTTTTGAACCATTCCTGTGACACTAGTTATAGATTCCGATTCTTCACTTTAGGTTTACTGTATCCCTTGGACCTTCTTATTGACGATGAAACACAGAAATTGCATCGGAATTAAATACAAAAGGCACAATAACGACTTAAGTACAAGAAGACGGACTCTTCTTACTGACTATGTTTTGAACCATTCCTGTGACACTAGTTATAGATTCCGATGATTCACTTCAAGTTTACTGTAACCCTCTGACCTTCTTGTTGACGATGAAACACAGAAATTGCATCGGAATTAAATAGAAAAGGCACAATAACGACTTAAGTACAAGAAGACGGACTCTTCTTACTGACTATGTTTTGAACCATTCCTGTGACACTAGTTATAGATTCCGATGTTTCACTTGAGGTTTACTGTATCCCTTGGACCTTCTTATTGACGAGGAAACACCGAAATTGCTTCGGAATTGAATACGAAATGCACAATGCCGACTTAAGTAAAAGAAGACTGACTCTTCTTACTGACTATGTTTTGAACCATTCCTGTGACACCACTTATTGATTCCGATGCTTCACTTCAGGTTTACTGTATCCCTAAGACCTTCTTATTGTCGATGGAACACAGAAATTGCATCGGAATTAAATACAAAAGGCACAATGCCGACTTAAGTACAAGAAGACTCACTCTACCTACTGTCTATGTTTGAACTATTCCAGTGACACTAGTTATAGATTCCGATGCTTCACTTCAGGTTTACTGTATTCCTCTGACCTTATTATTGACGGTGAAACACAGATATTGCATCGGAATTAAATATAAAGGCACAATGCCGACTTAGGTACAAGAAGATTGACTCTTCTTACTGACTATGTTTTGAACCATTCCTGTGACACTAGTTATGGATTCTGATACTTCACTTCAGCATCGGAATTAAATGGAAAAGGCACAATGCCGACTTAAGTACAAGAAGACTGCCTCCCTACTGTCTATGTATTGAACCATCCCTGTGACACTAGTTATAGATTCCGATGCTTCACTTCAGGTTTACTGTACCCATCTGACCTACTTATTGACGATAAAACACAGATATTGCATCGGAGTTAAATAGAAAAGGCACAATGCTGACTTAAGTACAAGAAGACTGACTCTTCTTACTGGCTAAGTTTTGAACCATTCCTGTGACACAAGTTATAGATTCCGATGCTTCACTTTAGGTTTACTGTATCCCTTGGACTTTCTTATTGACGATGAAACATAGAAATGGCATCAGAATTAAATACAAAAGGCACAATGATGACTTAAATACAAGAAGACTGACTCTTCTTACTGCCTATGTTTTTAACCATTCCTGTGACACTAGTTATGGATTCCGATGCCTCACTTCAGGTTTACTGTATCCGTTGCACCTTCTTATTGATAATGAAACACAGAAATGGCATCGTAAATAAATAGAAAAGGCACAATGCCGACTTAAGTACAAGAAGACTGACTCTTCCTACTGTCTATGTTTTGAACCACTCCTGTGACACTAGTTATAGATTCCGATGATTCACTTCAAGTTTACTGTAACCCTCTGACCTTGTTATTGACGATGAAACACAGAAATTGCATCGGAATTAGATAGAAAAGGCACAATAACGACTTAAGTACAAGAAGACGGACTCTTCTTACTGACTATGTTTTGAACCATTCCTGTGACACTAGTTATAGATTCCGATGTTTCACTTTAGGTTTACTGTATCCCTTGGACCTTCTTATTGACGATGAAACACCGAAATTGCTTCGGAATTGAATACGAAATGCACAATGCCGACTTAAGTAAAAGAAGACTGACTCTTCTTACTGACTATGTTTTGAACCATTCCTGTGACACCACTTATTGATTCCGAAGCTTCACTTCACGTTTACTGTATCCCTAAGACCTTCTTATTGTCGATGGAACACAGAAATTGCATCGGAATTAAATACAAAAGGCACAATGCCGACTTAAGTACAAGAAGACTCACTCTTCCTACTGTCTATGTTTGAACTATTCCAGTGACACTAGTTATAGATTCCGATGCTTCACTTCAGGTTTACTGTATTCCTCTGACCTTAGTATTGACGGTGAAACACAGATATTGCATCGGAATTAAATATAAAGGCACAATGCCGACTTAGGTACAAGAAGACTGACTCTTCTTACTGGCTATGTTTTGAACCATTCCTGTGACACTAGTTATGGATTCTGATACTTCACTTCAGCATCGGAATTAAATGGAAAAGGCACAATGCCGACTTAAGTACAAGAAGACTGCCTCCCTACTGTCTGTGTATTGAACCATCCCTGTGACACTAGTTATAGATTCCGATGCTTCACTTCAGGTTTACTGTATCCCTCTGACCTTCTAATTGACGATGAAACACAGATATTGCATCGGAATTAAATAGAAAAGGCACAATGCCGACTTTAGTACAAGAAGACTGACTCTTCTTACTGATTATGTTTTGAACCATTCCTGTGACACTAGTTACAGACTCTGATGCTTCACTTCAGGTTTACTGTATCCCTCTGACCTTCTTATTGATTATGCAACACAGAATTTGCATCGGAATTAAATACAAAAGGCACAATGCCGACTCATGTACATGAAGACTGACTCCTCCTGCTGTCTATATTTTGAACCATTACTGTGACACTAGTTATAGATTCCGATGCATCACTTCAGGTTTACTGTATCCCTCTGACCTTGTAATTGACGATGAAACACAGGAATTGCATCGGAATTAAATACAAAAGGCACAATGCCGACTTAAGTACAAGAAAACTGACTCTTCTTACTGACTATGTTTTGAACCATTCCTGTGACACTAGTTATGGATTCCGATGCCTCACTTCCGGTTTACTGTATCCGTTGCACGTTCTTATTGATAATGAAACACAGAAATGGCATCGGAATTAAATACAAAAGGCAGAATGCCGACTTAAGTACAAGAAGACTGACTGATATTACTGTCTATGTTTTGAAACATTCATGTGACACTAGTTATAGATTCCGATGCTTCACTTCAGGTTTACTGTATCCCTCTGACCTTCCTATTAAAGATGAAACACAGAAATTGCATCGGAATTAAATAGAAAAGACACAATGCCGACTTAAGTACAAGTAGACTGACTCATCCTTCTGTCTATGTTTTGAACCATTCCTCTGACACTAGTTATAGATTCCGATGATTCACTTCAGGTTTACTGTATCCCTCTGACCTTCTTATTGACGATGAAACACAGAAATTGCATCGGAATTAAGTAGAAAAGGCACAATAACGACTTAAGTACAAGAAGACTGACTCTTCCTACTGCCTATGTTTTGAACCACTCCTGTGACACTAGTTATAGATTCCGATGCTTCACTTCAGGTTTACAGTATCCCTCTGACCTTCCTATTGATGATGAAACACAGAAATTGCATCGGAATTAAATAGAAAAAGCACAATGCCGACTTAAGTACAAGAAGACTGACTCTTCTTACTGTCTATGTTTTGTACCATTCCTGTGACACTAGTTATAGATTCCGATGTTTCACTTCAGGTTTACTGTATCCCATGGACCATCTTATTGACGATGAAACACAGACATTGCTTCGGAATTGAATACGAAATGCACAATGCCGACTTAAGTACAAGAAGACTGACTCTTCTTACTGACTATGTTTTGAACCATTCCTGTGACACCACTTATTGATTCCGATGCTTCACTTTAGGTTTACTGTATACCTAAGACCTTCTTATTGAAGATGGAACACAGAAATTGCATCGGAATTAAATACAAAAGGCACAATGCCTACTTAAGTACAAGAAGACTGACTCATCCTACTGTCTATGTTTAGAACCATCCCAGTGACACTAGTTATAGATTCCGATGCTTCAGTTCTGGCTTACTGTATCCCACTGACCTTCTTATTCACGAAAAAACACAGAAATCGCATCGGAATTAAATACAAAAGGCACAATGCCGACTTAAGTACAAGAAGACTGACTCTTCTTACTGACTATGTTTTGAACCATTCCCGTGACACTAGTTATAGATTCCGAATTCTCACTTCAGGTTTACTGTGTCCCATGGACCTTCGTATTGATGATGAAACACAGAGTTTGCATCGGAATTATATACAAAAGGCACAATGCCGACTTAAGTACAAGAAGACTCACTCTTCCTACTGTCTATGATTTAAACTATTCCAGTGACACTAGTTATAGATTCCGATGCTTCACTTCAGGTTTACTGTATCCCTCTGACCTTATTATTGACGATGAAACACAGATATTGCATCGGAATTAAATATAAAAGGCACAATGCCGACTTAGGTACAAGAAGACTGACTCTTCTTACTGACAATGCTTTGAACCATTCCTGTGACACTACTTATATACTCCCATGCTTCACTTCAGGTTTACTGTATCCCTCTGACCTTCTTATTGATGATGAAACACAGAAATTGCATCGGAATTAATTAGAAAAGGCACAATGCCGACTTAAGTATAAGATGACTGACTCTTCTTACTGTCTATGTTTTGAACCATTCCTGTGACATTAGTTATGGATTCTGATACTTCACTTCAGCATCGGAATTAACTAGAAAAGCCACAATGCCGACTTAAGTACAAGAAGGCTGCCTCTTTCTACTGTCTATGTTTTGAACCATCCCTTTGACTCTAGTTATAGATTCCGATGCTTCACTTCAGGTTTACTGAATCTCTCTGACCTTCTTATTGACTATAAAACACAGAAATTGCATCGGAAATAAATAGAATATGCACAATGCCGACTTAAGTACAAGAAGACTGACTCTTCTTACTGGCTATGTTTTGGAATATTCCTGTGACACTAGTTATAGATTCCGATGCTTCACTTTAGGTTTACTGTATCCCTCTGACCGTCTTATTGATGATGAAACACAGAAATTGCATCGGAATTAAATAGAAAAGGCACAAAGCAGACTTTAGTACAAGAAGACTGGCTATTCTTACTGTCTATGTTTTGAACCATTCCTGTGACACTAGTTATAGATTCCGATGCTTCACTTCAGGCTTACTGTATCCCTTGGAACTTCTTATTGACGATGAATCACAGAAATTGCGTCGGAATTGAATAGAAAAGGCACAATGCCGACTTATGTACAAGAAGACTGACTGATCTTACTGCCTATGATTTGAACCATTCCTGTGACACTAGTTATAGGTTCTGATGCTTCACTTCAGGTTTACTGTATCCCTCTGACCTTCTTACTGACGATGAAACACAAAAATTGCATCGGAATTAAATACAAAAGGCACAATGCCGACTTAAGTACAAGAAGACTGACTCTTCTTACTGACTATGTTTTGAACCATTCCTGTGACACTAGTTACAGATTTCGATGCCTCACTTCTGGTTTACTGTATCCCTTGGACCTTCTTATTGACGATGAATCACAGAAACTGCATCGGAATTAAATAGAAGAGGCACAATGCCGACTTATGTACAAGAAGACTGACTCAACTTACTGCCTATGATTTGAACCAGTCCTGTGACACTAGTTATTGATTCCGATGCTTCACTTCAGGTTTACTGTATCCCTCTGACCTTCTTAATGACGATGAAACACAAAAATTGCATCGGAATTAAATACAAAAAGCACAATGCCAACTTATGTACATGAAGACTGACTCATCTTACGGTCTATGATTTGAACCACTCCTGTGACACTAGTTATAGATTCCGATGCTTCACTTCAGGTTAACTGTATCCCTCTGACCTTCTAATTCACGATAAAACACAGAAATTGCATCGGAATGAAATACAAAAGGCACATTGCCGACTTAAGTACAAGAAGACTGACTCTTCTTACTGACTATGATTTGAACCATTCCCGTGACACTAGTTATAGATTCCGAATTCTCACTTCAGGTTTACTGTATCCCTTGGACCTTCTTATTGATGATGAAACACAGAGTTTGCATCGGAATTATATATAAAAGACACAATGCCGACTTAAGTACAAGAAGACTGACTCTTCCTACTGTCTATGTTTTGACTATTCCTCTGACACTAGTTATAGATTCCGATGCTTCACTTCAGGTTTACTGTATCCCTCTGACCTTATTATTGACGGTGAAACACAGATAATGCATCGGAATTAAATATAAAAGGCACAATGCCGACGTAGGTACAAGAAGACTGACTCTTCTTACTGACTATGTTTTAAACCATTCCTGTGATACTAGTTATAGATTCTGATACTTCACTTCAGCATCGGAATTAAATACAAAAGGCACAATGCCGACTTAAGTACAAGAACACTGACTCTTCTTACTGTCTATGCTTTTAACCATTCCTGTGACACTAGTTATAGATTCCGATGCATCACTTCAGGTTTACTGTATCCCTCTGACGTTCTTATTGACGATGAAACACAGAAATTGCATCGGAATTAAATACAAAAGGCACAATGCCGACTTTAGTACAAGAAGACTGACTCTTCTTACTGACTATGTTTTGAACCATTCCTGCGACACTAGTTATAGATTCCGATGCCTCACTTCTGGTTTACTGTATCACTTGGACCTTCTTATTGAAGATGAAACACAGAAATTGCATCGGAATTAAATTCAAAAGGCACAATGCCGACTTAAGTAAAAGAAAACTGACTCATCCTACTATCTATGCTTTGAACCATTCGTGTGACACTAGTTATAGATTCCGATGCTTCACTTCAGGTTTACTGTATCCCTCGGACCTTCTTATTGACGATGAAACACAGATATTGCATCGGAATTAAATAGAAAAAGGTCAATGCCGACTTAAGGACAAGAACACTGACTCTTCTTACTGACAATGCTTTGAACCATTCCTGTGACACTAGTTATAGCCTCCGATGCTTCACTTCAGGTTTACTGTATCCCTCTGACCTTCTTATTGATGATGAAACACAGAAATTGCATCGGAATTAAATAGAAAAGCACAATGCCGACTTAAGTATAAGAAGAGTGACACTTCTTACTGTCTATGTTTTGAACCATTCCTGTGACACTAGTTATAGATTCCGATGCTTCACTTCAGGTTTACTGTATCGCTTGAACCTTCTTATTGACGATGGAACACCGAAATTGCTTCGGAATTGAATACGAAATGCACAATGCCGACTTCAGTACAAGAAGACTGACTCATCTTACTGACTATGATTTGAACCATTCCTGTAACACCACTTATTGATTCCGATGCTTCACTTCAGGTTTACTGTATCCCTCAGACCTTCTTATTGTCGATGAAACACAGAAATTGTATCGGAATTAAATACATAAGGCACAATGCCGACTTAAGTACAAGAAGACTGACTCTTCCTACTGTCAATGCTTTGAACCAACCGTGTGACACTAGTTATAGATCCCGATGCTTCACTTCTGGTTTACTGTATCCCTCTGACCTTCGTATTCACGATATAACACAGAAATTGCATCGGAATTAAAAAAAAAAGGCACAATGCCGACTTAAGTACAAAAAGACTGACTCTTCTTACTGACCATGTTTTGAACCTTTCCCGTGACACTAGTTATAGATTCAGAATTCTCACTTCAGGTTTACTGTATCCCTTGGACCTTCTTATTGATGATGAAACACAGAGTTTGAATCGGAATTAAATACAAAAGGCACAATGCCGACTTGAGTACAAGAAGACTGACTCTTCCTACTGTGTATGTTTTGAACTATTCCTGTGACACTAGTTATAGATTCCGATGCTTCACTTCAGGTTTACTGTATCCCTCTGACCTTATTATTGACAGTGAAACACAGATATTGCATCGGAATTAAATATAAAAGGCACAATGCCGACTTAGGTACAAGAAGACTGACTCTTCTTACTGACTATGCTTTGAACCATTTCTGTGACACTAGTTATAGACTCCGATGCTTCACTTCCGGTTTACTGTATCCCTCTGACCTTCTTATTGATGATGAAACACAGAGATTGCATCGGAATTAAGTAGAAAAGGCACAATGCCGACTTAAGTATAAGAAGACTGACTCTTCTTACTGTCTATGTTTTGAACCATTCCTGTGATATTAGTTATAGATTCTGATACTTCACTTCAGCATCGGAATTAAATAGAAAAGGCACAATGCCGACTTAAGTACAAGAAGGCTGCGCTTCCTACTGTCTATGTTTTGAACCATACTTGTGACACTAGTTATAGATTCCGATTCTTCACTTCAGGTTTACTGTATCTCTCTGACCTTCTTATTGACTATAAAACACAGAAATTGCAACGGAATTAAATAGAAAAAGCACAATGCCGACTTACGTACAAGAAGACTGACTCTTCTTACTGAATATGTTTTGGACTATTCCTGTGACACTAGTTATAGTTTCCGATGCTTCACTTTTGGTTTACTGTATCCCTTGGACCTTCTTATTGACGATGAAACACAGAAATTGCATCGGAATTAAATACAAAAGGCACAATGCCGACTTAAGTACAAGAAGACTGACTCTTCTTACTGTCTATGTCTCTAACCATTCCTGTGACACTAGTTATAGATTCCGATGCATCATTTCAGGTTTACTGTATCCCTCTGACCTTCTTATTGATGATGAAACACAGAAATTGCATCGGATTTAAATAGAAAAGGCAGAATGCCGACTTAAGTACAAGATGACTGGCTATTCTTACTGTCTATGTTTTGAATCATTCCTGTGACACTAGTTATATATTCCGATGCTTCACTTCAGGTTTACTGTATCCCTTGGACCTTCTTATTGACGATGAAATACAGAAATTGCATCGGAATTAAATACAAAAGGCACAATGCCGACTTAAGTACAAGAAGACTGAATCTTCTTACTGACTATGTTTTGAACCATTCCTGTGACACTAGTTATAGATTCCGATGCTTCACTTTAGGTTTACTGTATCCCTTGGACCTTCTTATTGACGATGAAACACAGAAATTGCATCGGAATTAAATACAAAAGGCACAATGCCGACTTAAGTACAAGAAGACTGACTCTTCTTACTGTCTATGATTTTAACCATTCCTGTGACACTAGTTATAGATTCCGATTCATCGCTTCAGGTTTACTGTATCCCTCTGACCTTCTTATTGAAGATGAAACACAGAAATTGCATCGGAATTAAATACAAAAGGCACAATGCCGACTTAAGTACAAGAAGACTGACTCTTCTTACTGACTATGTTTTGAACCTTTACTGTGACACTCGTTATAGATTCCGATGCTTCACTTCAGGTTTACTGTATCCCTCTGACCTTCCTATTAAAGATGAAACACAGAAATTGCATCGGAATTAAATATAAAAGGCACAATGCCGACTTAAGTACAAGAAGACTGACTCATCCTACTGTCTATGTTTTGAACCATTCCTGTGACACTAGTTATAGATTCCGATGATACACTTCAAGTTTACTGTATCCCTCTGACCTTCTTATTGACGATGAAACACAGAAATTGCATCGGAATTAAATAGAAAAGGCACAATAACGACTTAAGTACAAGAAGACTGACTCTTCCTACTGTCTATGTTTTGAACCACTCCTGTGACACTAGTTATAGATTCCGATGCTTCACTTCAGGTTTACAGTATCCCTCTGACCTTCCTATTGACGATGAAACACAGAAATTGCATCGGAATTAAATAGAAAAGGCACAACGCCGACTTAAGTACAAGAAGACAGACTCTTCTTACTGTCTATGATTTTTACCATTCCTGTGACACTAGTTATAGATTCCGATGTTTCACTTCAGGTTTGCTGTATCCCTTGGACCTTCTTATTGACGATGAAACACCGAAATTGCTTCGGAATTGAATACGAAATGCACAATGCCGCCTTAAGTACAAGTAGACTGACTCTTCTTACTAACTATGTTTTGAACCATTCCTGTGACACCACTTATTGATTCCGATGCTTCACTTCAGGTTTACTGTATCCCTAAGACCTTCTTATTGTCGATGGAACACAGAAATTGCATCGGAATTAAATACAAAAGGCACAATGCCGACTTAAGTACAAGAAGACTGACTTTTCCTACTGTCTATGTGTGAACCATCCCTGTGACACTAGTTATTGATTCCGATGCTTCACTTCTGGCTTACTTTATCCCTCTGACCTTCTTATTCACGATAAAACACAGAAATTGCATCGGAATTAAATACAAAAGGACCAATGCCGACTTAAGTACAAGAAGACTGACTCTTCTTACTGACTATGTTTGAACCATTCCCGTGACACTAGTTATAGATTTCGAATTCGCACTTCAGGGTTACTGTATCTCGTGGACCTTCTTATTGATGATGAAACACAGAGTTTGCATCGGAATTATATACAAAAGGCACAATGCCGACTTAAGTACAAGAAGACTCACTCTTCCTACTGTCTATGTTTGAAGCATTCCAGTGACACTAGTTATGGATTTCGATGCCTCACTTCAGGGGTACTGTATCCGTTGCACCTTCTTATTGATAATGAAATACAGAAATGGCATCGTAAATCAATAGAAAAGCCACAACGCCGACTTAAGTACAAGAAGACTGACTCTTCCTACTGTCTATGTTTTGAACCACTCCTGTGACACTAGTTATAGATTCCGATGCTACACTTCAGGTTTACTGTATCCCTCAGACCTTCTTATTGACGATGAAACACAGATATTGCATCGGAATTAAATAGAAAAGGCACAATGCCGACTTTAGTACAAGAAGACAGACTCTTCTTATTGATTATGTTTTGAACCATTCCTGCGACACTAGCTATAGATTCCGATGCTTTACTTCAGGTTTACTGTATCCCTCTGACCTTCCTTTTAAAGATGAAACATCGAAATTGCATCGGAATTAAATAGAAAAGGCACAATGCCGACTTAAGTACAAGAAGACTGACTCATCCTACTGTCTATGTTTTGATCCATTCCTGTGACTCTAGTTACAGATTCCGATGATTCACTTCAGATTTACTGTATCCCTCTGACCTTCTTATTGACGACGAAACACAGAAATTGCATCGGAACTAAATACAAAAGGCTCAATGCCGACTTAAGTACAAGAAGACTGACTCTTCTTACTGACTATGTTTTGAACCATTCCTGTGACACTAGTTATGGATTCCGATGCCTCACTTCAGGTTTACTGTATCCGTTGCACCTTCTTATTGATAATGAAACACAGAAATGGCATCGTAATTAAATAGAAAAGGCACAATGCCGACTCAAGTACAAGAAGACTGACTCTTCTTACTGACTATGTTTTGAACCATTCCTGTGACTCCACTTATTGATTCCACTGCTTCACTTCAGGTTTACTGTATCCCTCAGACTTTATTGTCGATGAAACACAGAAATTGCATCGGAATTAAATACAAAAGGCACAATGCCGACTTAAGTACAAGAAGACTGACTCTTCCTACTGTCTATGTTTTGAACCATCCCTGTGACACTAGTTATAGATTCCGATGCTTCACTACTGGTTTACTGTATCACTCTGACCTTCTTATTCACGATATAACACAGAAATTGCATCGGAATTAAATACAAAAGGCACAATGCCGACTTAAGTACAAGAAGACAGACTCTTCTTACTGACTATGTTTTGAACCATTCCCGTGACACTGGTTATAGATTCCGATTTCTCACTTCAGGTCTACTGTATCCCGTGGACCTTCTTATTCATGATGAAACACAGAAATTGCATCGGATTTAAATAGAAAGGGCAGAATGCCGACTTAAGTACAAGAAGACTGGCTATTCTTACTGTCTATGTTTTGAACCATTCCTGTGATATTAGTTATAGATTCTGAAACTTCGCTTCAGCATCGGAATTAAATAGAAAAGGCACAATGCCGACTTAAGTACAAGAAGGCTGCCTCTTCCTACTGTCTATGTTTTGAACCATCCCTATGACACTAGTTATAGAATCCGATGCTTCACTTCAGGTTTACTGTATCTCTCTGACCTTCTTATTGACTATAAAACACAGAAATTGCATCGGAATTAATTAGAAAAAGCACAATGCCGACTTAAGTACAAGAAGACTGACTCTTCTTACTGACTATGTTTTGGACTATTCCTGTGACACAAGTTATAGATTCCGATGCTTCAATTTAGGTTTACTGTATCCCTTGGACCATCTTATTGACGATGAAACACAGAAGTTGCATCGGAATTAAATACAAAAGGCACAATGCCGACTTAAGTACAAGAAGATTGACTCTTCTTACTGTCTATGTTTTTAAAAATTCCTGTGACACTAGTTATAGATTCCGATGCATCACTTCAAGTTTTCTGTATCCCTCTGACCTTCTTATTGACGATGAAACACAGAAATTGCATCAGAATTAAATACAAAAGTCACAATGCCGACTTAAGTACAAGAAGACTGACTCTTCTTACTGACTATGTTTTGAACCATTCCCGTGACACTAGTTATAGATTCCGAATTCTCACTTCAGGTTTACTGTATCCCGTGGACCTTCTTATTGATGATGAAACACAGTGTTTGCATCGGAATTATATACAAAAGGCACAATGCAGACTTAAGTACAAGAAGACTCACTCTTCCTACTGTCTATGTATTGAACAATCCCTGTGACACTAGTTATAGATTCCAATGCTTCACTTTAGGTTTACTGTATCCCTTGGACCTTCTTATTGACGATGAAAGACAGAAATTGCATCGGAATTAAATACAAAAGGCACAATGATGACTTAAGTACAAGAAGACTGACTCTTCTTACTGCCTATGTTTTTAACCATTCCTTTGACACTAGTTATAGATTCCGATGCATCACTTCATGTTTACTGTATCCCTCTGACCTTCTTATTGACGATGAAACACAGAAATTGCATCGGAATTAAATACAAAAGGCACAATGCCGACTTAAGTACAAGAAGACTGACTCTTCTTACTGACTATGTATTGAACCATTCCTGTGACACTAGTTATGGATTCTGATGCCTCACTTCTGGTTTACTGTATCCGTTGCTCCTTCTTATTGATAATGAAACACAGAACTTGCATCGTAATTAAATAGAAAAGGCACAATGCCGACCTAAGTACAAGAAGACTGACTCTTCCTACTGTCTATGTTTTGAACCACTCCTGTGACACTAGTTATAGATTCCGATGCTTCACTTCATGTTTACTGTATCCCTCTGACCTTCTTATTGACGATGAAACACAGATATTGCATCGGAATTAAATTGAAAAGGCACAATGCCGACTTTAGTACAAGAAGGCAGACTCTTCTTACTGACTATGTTTTGCACCATTCCTGTGACACTAGTTATAGACTCCGATGCTACACTTCAGGTTTACTGTATCCCACTGACCTTCTTATTGATAATGCAACACAGAATTTGCATCGGAATGAAATACAAAAGGCACAATGCCGACTCAAGTACAAGAAGACTGACTCTTCCTACTGTCTATTATTTGAACCATTCCTGTAACACTAGTTATAGATTCCGCTGCTTCACTTCAGGTTTACTGTATACCTCACACCTTGTTTTTGACGATGAAACACAGAAATTGCATCGGAATTAAATAGAAAATGCACAATGCCGACTTAAGTACAAGAAGACTGACTCTTATTACTGTCTATGTTTTGAACCATTCCTGTGACACTAGTTATAGATTCCGATGCTTCACTTCAGGTTTACTGTAAACCTTGGACCTTCTTATTGACGATGAAACACAGAAATTGCATTGGAATTAACAAACAAAAGGCACAATGCCGACTTAAGTACAAGAAGACTAACTCTTATTACTGTCTATGATTTGAACCATTCCTGTGACTCTAGTTATAGATTCCGATGCTTCACTTCAGGTTTACTGTATCCCTCTTACCTTCCTATTAGAGATGAAACACAGAAATTGCATCGGAATTAAATAGAAAGGCACAATGCCGACTTATGTACAAGAAGACTGACTCATCCTACTGTCTATGTTTTGAACCATTCCTGTGACACTAGTTATAGACTCCGAGGCTTCACTTCAGGTTGACTGTATCCCTCTGACCTTCTTATTGATGATGCAACACAGAATTTGAATCGGAATTAAAAACAAAAGGCATAATTCCAACTCAAGTACAGGAACACTGACTCTTCCTACTGTCTATGTTTTGAACCATTCCTGTGCCACTAGTTATAGTTTCCGGTGCTTCACCTTAGATTTACTGTATCCCTCTGACTTTCTTATTGACGATGAAACACAGAAATAGCATCGGAATTAAATACAAAAGGCACAATGCCGACTTCAATACAAGAAGACTGACTCTTATTACTGTCTATGCTTTGAACCATTCCTGTGACACTAGTTATGGATTCCGATGCCTTACTTCAGGTTTACTGTATCCGTTGCACCTTCTTATTGATAATGAAACACAGAACTTGCATCGTAATTAAATAGGAAAGGCACAATGCCGAGTTAAGTACAAGAAGACTGACTCTTATTACTGTCTACGTTTTGATCCATTCCTGTGACACTAGTTATAGATTCCGATGCTTCACTTCAGGTTTACTGTATGTCTCTGACCTTCCTATTAAAGATGAAACACAGAAATTGCATCGGAATTAAATATAAAAGGCACAATGCCGACTTAAGTATAAGAAGACTGACTCATCCTACTGTCTATGTTTTGAACCATTCCTGTGACACTAGTTATAGATTCCGATGCTGCAATTCAGGTTTACTGTATCCCTCTGACCTTCTTATTGACGATGAAACACAGAAATTGCATCGGAATTAGATAGAAAAGGCACAATGCCGACTTAAGTACAAGAAGACAGACTCTTCCTACTGTCTATGTTTTGAACCACTCCTGTCACACTAGTTATAGATTCCGATGCTTCACTTCAGGTTTACAGCAACCCTCTGACCTTCCTATTGAAGATGAAACACAGAAATTGCATCGGAATTAAATAGAAAAGGCACAATGCAGACTTAAGTACAAGAAGACTTGCTCTTCTTACTGACAATGTATTGAACCATTCCCGTGACACAAGTTATAGATTCCGATGCTTCAATTCAGGTTTACTGTATCCCTCTGACCTTCTTATTGACGATGAAACACAGAAATTGCATCGGAATTAGATAGAAAAGGCACAATGCCGACATAAGTACAAGAAGACAGACTCTTCCTACTGTCTATGTTTTGAACCACTCCTGTGACACTAGTTATAGATTCCGATGCATCACTTCAAGTTTTCTGTATCCCTCTGACCTTCTTATTGACGATGAAACACAGAAATTGCATCGGAATTAAATACAAAAGTCACAATGCCGACTTAAGTACAAGAAGACCGACTCTTCTTACTGACTATGTTTTGAACCATTCCCGTGACACTAGTTATAGATTCCGAATTCTCACTTCAGGTTTACTGTATCCCGTGGACCTTCTTATTGATGATGAAACACAGTGTTTGCATCGGAATTATATACAAAAGGCACAATGCAGACTTAAGTACAGGAAGACTCACTCTTCCTACTGTCTATGTTTTGAACTATTCCAGTGACACTAGTTATAGATACCGATGCTTCACTTCAGGTTTACTGTATCCCTCTCACCTTATTGTTGACGGTGAAACACAGATATGGTATCGGAATTAAATATAAAAGGCACAATGCCGACTTAGGTACAAGAAGACTGACTCTTCTTATTGACTATGTTTTGAACCATTCCTGTGACACTAGTTATGGATTCTGATACTTCACCTCAGCATCGGAATTAAATGGAAAAGCACAATGCCGACTTAAATACAAGAAGACTGCCTCTTCCTACTGTCTATGTATTGAACCATCCCTCTGACACTAGTTATAGATTCCGATGCTTCACTTTAGGTTTACTGTATCCCTTGGACCTTCTTATTGACGATGAAACACAGAAATTGCATCGGATTTAAATACAAAAGGCACAATGATGACTTAAGTACAAGAAGACTGACTCTTCTTACTGCCTATGTTTTGAACCATTCCTGTGACACTAGTTATAGACTCCCAGGCTTCACTTCAGGTTGACTGTATCCCTCTGACCTTCTTATTGATGATGCAACACAGAATTTGCATCGGAATTAAATAGAAAAGGCACAATGCCGAGTTAAGTACAAGAAGACTGACTCTTATTACTGTCTACGTTTTGATCCATTCCTGTGACACTAGTTATAGATTCCGATGCTTCACTTCAGGTTTACTGTATCCGTTGCACCTTCTTATTGATAATGAAACACAGAACTTGCATCGTAATTAAATAGAAAAGGCACAATGCCGACTTAAGTACAAGAAGACAGACTCTTCCTACTGTCTATGTTTTGAACCACTCCTGTGACACTAGTTATAGATTCCGATGCTTCACTTCAGGTTTACAGTAACCCTCTGACCTTCCTATTGAAGATGAAACACAGAAATTGCATCGGAATTAAATAGAAAAGGCACAATGCAGACTTAAGTACAAGAAGACTTGCTCTTCTTACTGACAATGTATTGAACCATTCCCGTGACACAAGTTATAGATTCCGATTTCTCTCTTCAGGTTTACTGTATCCCGTGGACCGTCTTATTGATGATGAAACACAGAGTTTGCATCGGAATTATATACAAAAGGCACAATGCCGACTTAAGTACAAGAAGACTCACTCTTCCTACTGTCTGTGTTTTGAACTATTCCAGTGACACTAGTTATAGATTCCGATGCTTCACTTCAGGATTACTGTATCCCTCTGACCTTATTATTGACGGTGAAACACAGATATTGCATCGGAATTAAATATAAAAGGCACAATGCCGACTTAGGTACAAGAAGACTGACTCTTCTTACTGACTATGTTTTGAACCATTCCTATGACACCAGTTATGGATTCTGATACTTCACCTCAGCATCGGAATTAAATGGAAAAGGCACAATGCCGACTTAAGTACAAGAAGACTGCCTCTTCCTACTGTCTATGTTTTGAACCATTCCAGTGACACTAGTTATAGATTCCGATGCTTCACTTCAGGTTTACTGTATCCCTCTGACCTTATTATTGACGGTGAAACACAGATATTGCATCGGAATTAAATATAAAAGGCACAATGCCGACTTAGGTACAAGAAGACTGACTCTTCTTACTGTCTATGTATTGAACCATCCCTGTGACACTATTTATAGATTCCGATGCTTCACTCTAGGTTTACTGTATCCCTTGGTCCTTCTTATTGACGATGAAACACAGAAATTGCATCGGAATTAAATACAAAAGGCACAATGATGAGTTAAGTACAAGAAGACTGACTCTTCTTACTGCCTATGTTTTTAACCATTCCTGTGACACTAGTTATAGATTCCGATGCATCACTTCATGTTTACTGTATCCCTCTGACCTTCTTATTGACGATGAAACACAGAAATTGCATCGGAATTAAATACAAAAGGCACAATGCCGACTTAAGTACGAGAAGACTGACTCTTCTTACTGACTATGTTTTGAACCATTCCTGTGACACTAGTTATGGATTCCGATGCCTCACTTCAGGTTTACTATATCCGTTACACCTTCTTATTGATAATGAAACACAGAACTTGCATCGTAATTAAATAGAAAAGGCACAATGCCGACTTAAGTACAAGAAGACTGACTCTTCTTACTGACTATGTTTTGCACCATTCCTGTGACACTAGTTATAGACTCCGATGCTACACTTCAGGTTTACTGTATCCCTCTGACCTTCTTATTGATGATGCAACACAGAATTTGCATCGGAATGAAATACAAAAGGCACAATGCCGACTCAAGTACAAGAAGACTGACTCTTCCTACTGTCTATGTTTTGAACCATTCCTGTGACACTAGTTATAGATTCCGCTGCTTCACTTCAGGTTTACCGCATACCTCACACCTTCTTTTTGACGATGAAACACAGAAATTGCATCGGAATTAAATAGAAAATGCACAATGCCGACTGAAGTACAAGAAGACTGACTCTCATTACTGTCTATGTTTTGAACCATTCCTGTGACACTAGATATAGATTCCGATGCTTCACTTCAGGTTTACTGTATGCCTTGGACCTTCTTATTGACGATGAAACACAGAAATTGCATCGGAATTAAAAACAAATGGCACAATGCCGACATAAGTACAAGAAGACTGACTCTTATTACTGTCTATGATTTGAACCATTCCTGTGACACTAGTTATAGTTTCCGATGCTTTACTTCAGGTTTACTGTATCCCTCTTACCTTCCTATTAAAGATGAAACACAGAAATTGCATCGGAATTAAATAGAAAGGCACAATGCCGACTTAAGTACAAGAAGACAGACTCTTCCTACTGTCTATGTTTTGAACCACTCCTGTGACACTAGTTATAGAATCCGATGCTTCACTTCAGGTTTACAGCATCCCTCTGACCTTCCTATTGAAGATGAAACACAGAAATTGCATCGGAATTAAATAGAAAAGGCACAATGCCGACTTAAGTACAAGAAGACTGGCTCTCATTACTGACTATGTATTGAACCATTCCCGTGACACTAGTTATAGATTCCGAATTCTCACTTTAGGTTTACTGTATCCCGTGGACCGTCTTATTGATGATGAAACACAGAGTTTGCATCGGAATTATACACAAAAGGCACAATGCCGACTTAAGTACAAGAAGACTCACTCTTCCTACTGTCTATGTTTTGAACTATTCCAGTGACACTAGTTATAGATTCCGATGCTTCACTTCAGGTTTACTGTATCCCTCTGACCTTATTATTGACGGTGAAACACAGAAATTGCATCGGAATTAAATACAAAAGGCACAATGCCGACTTAAGTACAAGAGGACTGACTCTTCTTACTGACTATGTTTTGAACCAATCCTGTGACACTAGTTATGGATTCTGATGCCTCACTTCAGGTTTACTGTGTCCGTTGCACCTTCTTATTGATAATGAAACACAGAAATGGCATCGTAATTAAATAGAAAAGGCTCAATGCCGACTTAAGTACAAGAAGACCGACTCTTCCTATTGTCTATGTTTTGAACCACTCCTGTGACACTAGTTATAGATTCCGATGCTTCACTTCAGGTTTACTCTATCCCTCTGACCTTATTATTGATGATGCAACACAGAATTTACATCGGAATTAAATACAAAAGGCACAATGCCGACTCAAGTACAAGAAGACTGACTCTTCCTACTGTCTATGTTTTGAACCATTCCTGTGACACTAGTTATAGATTCCGATGCTTCACTTCAGGTTTACTGTATCCCTCTGACCTTCTGTTTGACGATGAAACACAGAAATTGCATCGGAATTAAATAGAAAATGCACAATGCCCACTTAAGTACAAGAAGACTGACTCTTATTACTGTCTATGTTTTGACCCATTCCTGTGACAGTAGTTATCGATTCCGATGCTTCACTTCAGGTTTACTGTATCCCTCTGACCTTCCTGTTAAAGATGAAACACAGAAATTGCATCGAAATTAAATACAAAAGGCACAATGCCGACTTAAGTACAAGCAGACTGACTCTTCTTACTGACTATGTTTTGAACCATTCCCCTGACACTAGTTATAGATTCCGAATTCTCACTTCATGTTTACTGTATCCCGTGGACCTTCTTATTGATGATGAAACACAGAGTTTGCATCGGAATTATATACAAAAGGCACAATGCCGACTTAAGTACAAGAAGACTCACTCTACCTACTGTCTATGTTTTGAACTATTCCAGTGACACTAGTTATAGATTCCGATGCTTCACTTCAGGTTTACTGTATCCCTCTGACCTTATTATTGACGGTGAAACACAGATATTGCATCGGAATTAAATATAAAAGGCACAATGCCGACTTAGGTACGAGAAGACTGACTCTTCTTACTGACTATGTTTTAAACCATTCCTGTGACACTAGTTATGGATTCTGATACTTCACCTCAGCATCGGAATTAAATGGAAAAGGCACAATGCCGACTTAAGTACATGAAGACTGCCTCTTCTTACTGCCTATGTTTTTAACCATTCCTGTGACACTAGTTATAGATTCCGATGCATCACTTCATGTTTACTGTATCCCTCTGACCTTCTTATTGACGATGAAACACAGAAATTGCATCGGAATTAAATACAAAAGGCACAATGCCGACTTAAGTACAAGAAGAGTGACTCTTCTTACTGACTATGTTTTGAACCATTCCTGTGACACTAGTTATGGATTCCGATGCCTCACTTCAGGTTCACTGTATCCGTTGCACCTTCTTATTGAAAATGAAACACAGAAATGGCATCGTAATTAAATAGAAAAGGCACAATGCCGACTTAAGTACAAGAAGACTGACTCTTCCTACTGTCTATGTTTTGAACCACTCCTGTGACACTAGTTATAGATTGCGATGCTTCACTTCAGGTTTACTGTATTCCTCTGACCTTCTTGTTGACGATGAAACACAGATATTGCATCGGAATTAAATAGAAAATGCACAATGCCGACTTAAGTACAAGAAGACTGACTCTTATTACTGTCTATGTTTTGAACCATTCCTGTGACACTAGTTATAGATTCCGATGCTTCACTTCAGGTTTACTGTATACCTTGGACCTTCTTATTGACAATGAAACACAGAAATTGCATCGGAATTAAAAACAAAAGGCACAATGCCGACTTAAGTACAAGAAGACTGACTCTTATTACTGTCTATGATTTGAACCATTCCTGTGACACTAGTTATAGATTCCGAATTCTCACTTCAGGTTTACTGTATCCCGGGGACCTTCTTATTGATGATGAAACACAGAGTTTGCATTGGAATTAAATACAAAAGGCACAATGCCGACTTAAGTACAAGTAGACTGACTCTTCTTACCATCTATGTTTTGAACCATTCCTGTGACACTAGTTACAGATTCTGATACTTCACTTCAGCATCGGAATTAAATGGAAAAGGCACAATGCCGACTTAAGTACAAGAAGACTGCCTCTTCCTACTGTCTATGTATTGAACCATCCCTGTGACACTAGTTATAGATTCCGTTGCTTCACTTCAGGTTTACTGTATCTCTCTGACCTACTTATTGACGATAAAACACAGAAATTGCATCGGAATTAAATAGAAAAGGCACAATGCCTACTTAAGTAGAAGAAGACTGACCCTTCTTACTGACTTTGCTTTGAACCATTCCTGTGACACTAGTTATAGATTCCGATGCTTCACTTTAGGTTTACTGTATCCCTCTGACCTTCTTATTGACGATGAAACACAGAAATTGCATCGGAATTATATACAAGAGGCACAATGCCGACTTAAGTACAAGAAGACTGACTCTTCTTACTGTCTAAGTTTTTAACCATTCCTGTGACACTAGTAATAGTTTCCAATGCATCACGTCAGGTTTACTGTATCCCTCTGACCTTCTTATTGACGATGAAACACAGATATTACATCGGAATTAAATACAAAAGGCACAATACCGACTTAAGTACAAGAAGACTGACTCTTCTTACTGACTATGTATTGATCCATTCCTGTGACACCAGTTATAGACTCCGATGCTTCACTTCAGGTTTACTGTATCCCTCTGATCTTCTTATTGACGATGAAACACAGAAATTCCATCGGAATTAAATGGAAAATGCACAATGCCGACTTATGTACAAGAAGGTTGACTCTTCTTACAGTCTATTATTTGAACCATTCCTGTGACACTAGTTATAGATTCCAATGCTTCACTTCAGGTGTACTGTATCGCTTGGACCTACTTATTGACGATGAGACACAGAAATTGCATCGGAATTAAATACAATAGGCACAATGCCGACTTAAGTACAAGAAGACTGCATCTTCTTACTGACTATGTTATGAACCATTCCTGTGACACTAGTTATAGATTCCGATGCCTTACTTCAGGTTTACTGTATCCCTCTGACCTTCTTATTGACGATGAAATACAGATATTGCATCGGAATTAAATAGAAAAGGCACAATGCCGACTTAAGTACAAGAAAACTGACTCTTCTTACCGACTATGCTTTGATCCATTCCTGTGACACTAGTTACAGATTCCGATGACACACTTCAGGTTTACTGTATCCCTTGGACCTTCTAATTGATAATGAAACACAGAAATGGCATCGTCATTAATTAGAAAAAGCACAATTCCGACTTAAGTACAAGAAGACTGACTCTTTTTACTGTCTACATTTTGAACCATTCCTGTGACACTAGTTATAGATTCCGATGCTTGACTTCAGGTTTACTGTATCCCTCTTACCTTATTATTGACGATGAAACACAGATATTGCATCGGAATTAAATAGAAAAGGCACAATGCCGACTTTAGTACAAGAAGACTGACTCTTCTTAGTGACTATGTTTTGAACCATTCCTGTGACACTAGTTATAGACTCTGATGCTTCACTTCAGATTTACTGTATCCCTATGACCTTCTTATTGATGATGCAACACAGAAATTGACTCGGAATTAAATAGAAAAGGCACAATGCCGACTTAAGTAAAAGAAGACTGACTCATCCTACTGTCTATGTTTTAAAACCATTCCTGTGACACTAGTTATAGATTCCGCTGCTTCACATCCGGTTTACTGTATCCCTCTGACCTTCTTATTGACGATGAAACAAAGAAATTGCATCGGAATTATATACAAAAGGCACAATGCCGACTTAAGTACAAGAAGACTGACTCTTCCTACTGTCTATGTTTTGAACTATTCCTGTGACACAAGTTATAGACTCCGATTCTTCACTTCAGGTGTACTGTATCCCTCTGACCTTATTAATGACGATGAAACACAGATATTGCATCGGAATTAAATATAATAGGCACAATGCCGACTTAAGTACAAGAAGACTGACTCCTCTTACTGACTATGTTTTGAACCATTCCTGTGACACTACCTATAGACTCCGATGCCTCACTTCAGGTTTACTGTATCCCTCTGACCTTCTTATCGACGATGAAACACAGAAAATGCATCGGAATTATATACAAAAGGCACAATGCCGACTCAAGTACAAGAAGACTGACTCTTCCTACTGTCTATGTTTTAACCATTCCTGTGACTCTAGTTATAGATTGCGATGCTTCACTTCAGGTTTACTGTATCCCTCTGACCTTCTTATTGACGATGAAACACAGAAATTACAACGGAATTAAATATAAAAGGCACAATGCAGACTTAAGTACAAGTAGACTGACTCTTCTTACTGCCTATGTTTCGAACCATTCCTGTGACACTAGCATTAGATTCTGATACTTCACTTCAGCATCGGAATTAAATGGAAAAGGCACAATGCCGACTTAAGTACAAGAAGACTGCCTCTTCCTACTGTCTATGTTTTGAACCATCCCTGTAACACTAGTTATAGATTCCGATGCTTCACTTTAGGTTTACTGTATCCCTTGGACCTTCTTATTGACGATGAAACACAGAAATTGCATCGGAATTAAATAGAAAAGGCACAATGCCGACTTAAGTACAAGAAGACTGACTCATCCTACTGTCTATGATTTGAACCATTCCTGTGACACTAGTTGTAGATTCCGATGTTTCACTTCAGGTTTACTGTACCCCTCTGACCTTCTTATAGACGATGAAACACAGAAATTGCATCGGAATTAAATACAATAGGCACAATGCCGACTCAAGTACAAAAAGACTGACTCTTCCTACTGTCTATGTTTTGAACCATTCCTGTGACACTAGTTATGGATTGCGATGCTTCACTTCAGGTTTACTGTATCCCTCTGACCTTATTATTGATGATGCAACACAGAAATTGCTTCGGAATTAAATAGAAAAGGCACAATGCCGACTTACGTACAAGAAGATTGACTCTTCTTTCTGTCTATTATTTGAACCATTCCTGTGACACTAGTTATAGTTTCCGATGCTTTACTTCAGGTTTACTGTATCCCTCTTACCTTCCTATTAAAGATGAAACACAGACATTGCATCGGAATTAAATAGAAAGGCACAATGCCGACTTAAGTACAAGAAGACAGACTCTTCCTACTGTCTATGTTTTGAACCACTCCTGTGACACTACTTATAGAATCCGATGCTTCACTTCAGGTTTACAGCATCCCTCTGACCTTCCTATTGAAGATGAAACACAGAAATTGCATCGGAATTAAATAGAAAAGGCACAATGCCGACTTAAGTACAAGAAGACTGGCTCTCATTACTGACTATGTATTGAACCATTCCCGTGACACTAGTTATAGATTCCGAATTCTCACTTTAGGTTTACTGTATCCCGTGGACCGTCTTATTGATGATGAAACACAGAGTTTGCATCGGAATTATACACAAAAGGCACAATGCCGACTTAAGTACAAGAAGACTCACTCTTCCTACTGTCTATGTTTTGAACTATTCCAGTGACACTAGTTATAGATTCCGATGCTTCACTTCAGGTTTACTGTATCCCTCTGACCTTATTATTGACGGTGAAACACAGAAATTGCATCGGAATTAAATACAAAAGCACAATGCCGACTTAAGTACAAGAGGACTGACTCTTCTTACTGACTATGTTTTGAACCAATCCTGTGACACTAGTTATGGATTCTGATGCCTCACTTCAGGTTTACTGTGTCCGTTGCACCTTCTTATTGATAATGAAACACAGAAATGGCATCTTAATTAAATAGAAAAGGCTCAATGCCGACTTAAGTACAAGAAGACTGACTCTTCCTATTGTCTATGTTTTGAACCACTCCTGTGACACTAGTTATAGATTCCGATGCTTCACTTCAGGTTTACTCTATCCCTCTGACCTTATTATTGATGATGCAACACAGAATTTACATCGGAATTAAATACAAAAGGCACAATGCCGACTCAAGTACAAGAAGACTGACTCTTCCTACTGTCTATGTTTTGAACCATTCCTGTGACACTAGTTATAGATTCCGATGCTTCACTTCAGGTTTACTGTATCCCTCTGACCTTCTGTTTGACGATGAAACACAGAAATTGCATCGGAATTAAATAGAAAATGCACAATGCCCACTTAAGTACAAGAAGACTGACTCTTATTACTGTCTATGTTTTGACCCATTCCTGTGACAGTAGTTATCGATTCCGATGCTTCACTTCAGGTTTACTGTATCCCTCTGACCTTCCTATTAAAGATGAAACACAGAAATTGCATCGAAATTAAATACAAAAGGCACAATGCCGACTCAAGTACAAGCAGACTGACTCTTCTTACTGACTATGTTTTGAACCATTCCCCTGACACTAGTTATAGATTCCGAATTCTCACTTCATGTTTACTGTATCCCGTGGACCTTCTTATTGATGATGAAACACAGAGTTTGCATCGGAATTATATACAAAAGGCACAATGCCGACTTAAGTACAAGAAGACTCACTCTACCTACTGTCTATGTTTTGAACTATTCCAGTGACACTAGTTATAGATTCCGATGCTTCACTTCAGGTTTACTGTATCCCTCTGACCTTATTATTGACGGTGAAACACAGATATTGCATCGGAATTAAATATAAAAGGCACAATGCCGACTTAGGTACGAGAAGACTGACTCTTCTTACTGACTATGTTTTGAACCATTCCTGTGACACTAGTTATGGATTCTGATACTTCACCTCAGCATCGGAATTAAATGGAAAAGGCACAATGCCGACTTAAGTACAAGAAGACTGCCTCTTCCTACTGTCTATGTATTGAGCCATCCCTGTGACACTAGTTATAGATTCCGATGCTTCACTTTAGGTTTACTGTATCCCTTGGACCTTCTTATTGACGAGGAAGCACAGAAATTGCATCGGAATTAAATACAAAAGGCACAATGATGACTAAAGTACAAGAAGACTGACTCTTCTTACTGCCTATGTTTTTAACCATTCCTGTGACACTAGTTATAGATTCCGATGCATCACTTCATGTTTACTGTATCCCTCTGACCTTCTTATTGACGATGAAACACAGATATTGCATCGGAATTAAATACAAAAGGCACAATGCCGACTTAAGTACAAGAAGAGTGACTCTTCTTACTGACTATGTTTTGAACCATTCCTGTGACACTAGTTATGGATTCCGATGCCTCACTTAGGTTTACTGTATCCGTTGCACCTTCTTATTGAAAATGAAACACAGAAATGGCATCGTAATTAAATAGAAAAGGCACAATGCCGACTTAAGTACAAGAAGACTGACTCTTCCTACTGTCTATGTTTTGAACCACTCCTGTGACACTAGTTACAGATTCCGATGCTTCACTTCAGGTTTACTGTATTCCTCTGACCTTCTTGTTGACGATGAAACACAGATATTGCATCGGAATTAAATAGAAAATGCACAATGCCGACTTAAGTACAAGAAGACTGACTCTTATTACTGTCTATGTTTTGAACCATTCCTGTGACACTAGTTATAGATTCCGATGCTTCACTTCAGGTTTACTGTATACCTTGGACCTTCTTATTGACAATGAAACACAGAAATTGCATCGGAATTAAAAACAAAAGGCACAATGCCGACTTAAGTACAAGAAGACTGACTCTTATTACTGTCTATGTTTTGAACCATTCCTGTGACACTAGTTATAGATTCCGAATTCTCACTTCAGGTTTACTGTATCCCGGGGACCTTCTTATTGATGATGAAACACAGAGTTTGCATTGGAATTAAATACAAAAGGCACAATGCCGACTTAAGTACAAGTAGACTGACTCTTCTTACCATCTATGTTTTGAACCATTCCTGTGACACTAGTTACAGATTCTGATACTTCACTTCAGCATCGGAATTAAATGGAAAAGGCACAATGCCGACTTAAGTACAAGAAGACTGCCTCTTCCTACTGTCTATGTATTGAACCATCCCTGTGACACTAGTTATAGATTCCGTTGCTTCACTTCAGGTTTACTGTATCTCTCTGACCTACTTATTGACGATAAAACACAGAAATTGCATCGGAATTAAATAGAAAAGGCACAATGCCTACTTAAGTAGAAGAAGACTGACCCTTCTTACTGACTTTGTTTTGAACCATTCCTGTGACACTAGTTATAGATTCCGATGCTTCACTTTAGGTTTACTGTATCCCTCTGACCTTCTTATTGACGATGAAACACAGAATTTGCATCGGAATTATATACAAGAGGCACAATGCCGACTTAAGTACAAGAAGACTGACTCTTCTTACTGTCTAAGTTTTTAACCATTCCTGTGACACTAGTAATAGATTCCAATGCATCACTTCAGGTTTACTGTATCCCTCTGACCTTCTTATTGACGATGAAACACAGATATTACATCGGAATTAAATACAAAAGGCACAATACCGACTTAAGTACAAGAAGACTGACTCTTCTTACTGACTATGTATTGATCCATTCCTGTGACACCAGTTATAGACTCCGATGCTTCACTTCAGGTTTACTGTATCCCTCTGATCTTCTTATTGACGATGAAACACAGAAATTCCATCGGAATTAAATGGAAAATGCACAATGCCGACTTATGTACAAGAAGACTGCATCTTCTTACTGACTATGTTATGAACCATTCCTGTGACACTAGTTATAGATTCCGATGCCTAACTTCAGGTTTACTGTATCCCTCTGACCTTCTTATTGACGATGAAATACAGATATTGCATCGGAATTAAATAGAAAAGGCACAATGCCGACTTAAGTACAAGAAAACTGACTCTTCTTACCGACTATGCTTTGATCCATTCCTGTGACACTAGTTACGGATTCCGATGACACACTTCAGGTTTACTGTATCCCTTGGACCTTCTAATTGATAATGAAACACAGAAATGGCATCGTCATTAATTAGAAAAAGCACAATTCCGACTTAAGTACAAGAAGACTGACTCTTTTTACTGTCTACATTTTGAACCATTCCTGTGACACTAGTTATAGATTCCGATGCTTGACTTCAGGTTTACTGTATCCCTCTTACCTTATTATTGACGATGAAACACAGATATTGCATCGGAATTAAATAGAAAAGGCACAATGCCGACTTTAGTACAAGAAGACTGACTCTTCTTACTGACTATGTTTTGAACCATTCCTGTGACACTAGTTATAGACTCTGATGCTTCACTTCAGATTTACTGTATCCCTATGACCTTCTTATTGATGATGCAACACAGAAATTGACTCGGAATTAAATAGAAAAGGCACAATGCCGACTTAAGTAAAAGAAGACTGACTCATCCTACTGTCTATGTTTTAAAACCATTCCTGTGACACTAGTTATAGATTCCGCTGCTTCACATCCGGTTTACTGTATCCCTCTGACCTTCTTATTGACGATGAAACACAGAAATTGCATCGGAATTATATACAAAAGGCACAATGCCGACTTAAGTACAAGAAGACTGACTCTTCCTACTGTCTATGTTTTGAACTATTCCTGTGACACAAGTTATAGACTCCGATTCTTCACTTCAGGTGTACTGTATCCCTCTGACCTTATTAATGACGATGAAACACAGATATTGCATCGGAATTAAATATAATAGGCACAATGCCGACTTAAGTACAAGAAGACTGACTCCTCTTACTGAATATGTTTTGAACCATTCCTGTGACACTACCTATAGACTCCGATGCCTCACTTCAGGTTTACTGTATCCCTCTGACCTTCTTATCGACGATGAAACACAGAAAATGCATCGGAATTATATACAAAAGGCACAATGCCGACTCAAGTACAAGAAGACTGACTCTTCCTACTGTCTATGTTTTAACCATTCCTGTGATTCTAGTTATAGATTGCGATGCTTCACTTCAGGTTTACTGTATCCCTCTGACCTTCTTATTGACGATGAAACACAGAAATTACAACGGAATTAAATATAAAAGGCACAATGCAGACTTAAGTACAAGTAGACTGACTCTTCATGCTGCCTATGTTTCGAACCATTCCTGTGACACTAGCATTAGATTCTGATACTTCACTTCAGCATCGGAATTAAATGGAAAAGGCACAATGCCGACTTAAGTTCAAGAAGACTGCCTCTTCCTACTGTCTATGTTTTGAACCATCCCTGTAACACTAGTTATAGATTCCGATGCTTCACTTTAGGTTTACTGTATCCCTTGGACCTTCTTATTGACGATGAAACACAGAAATTGCATCGGAATTAAATAGAAAAGGCACAATGCCGACTTAAGTACAAGAAAACTGACTCATCCTACTGTCTATGATTTGAACCATTCCTGTGACACTAGTTGTAGATTCCGATGTTTCACTTCAGGTTTACTGTACCCCTCTGACCTTCTTATAGACGATGAAACACAGAAATTGCATCGGAATTAAATACAATAGGCACAATGCCGACTCAAGTACAAAAAGACTGACTCTTCCTACTGTCTATGTTTTGAACCATTCCTGTGACACTAGTTATGGATTGCGATGCTTCACTTCAGGTTTACTGTATCCCTCTGACCTTATTATTGATGATGCAACACAGAAATTGCTTCGGAATTAAATAGAAAAGGCACAATGCCGACTTACGTACAAGAAGATTGACTCTTCTTTCTGTCTATTATTTGAACCATTCCTGTGACACTAGTTATAGATTCCGATGCTTCACTTCAGGTGTACTGTATCCATTGGACCTACTTATTATCGATGAAACACAGAAATTGCATCGGAATTAAATACAAAAGGCACAATGCCGACTTAAGTACATGTAGACTGACTCTTCTTACTGTCTATGTTTTGAACCATTCCTGTGACACTAGTTATAGATTCTGATACTTCACTTCAGGTTTACTGTATCCCTCTGACCTTCTTATTGGTGATGAAACACAGAAAATCCATCGAAATTATATACAAAAGGCACAATGCCGACTGAAGTACAAGAAGACTGACTCTTCCTACTGTCTATGTTTTAACCATTCCTGTGACTCTTGTAATAGATTCCGATGCTTCACATCAGGTTTACTGCATCCCTCTGACCTTCTTATTGACGATGAAACACAGAAATTACATCGGAATTAAATACAAAAGGCACAATGCCGACTTAAGTACAAGTAGACTGACTCTTCTTACTGTCTATGTTTCGAACCATTCCCGTGACACTAGTTATAGATTCTGATACATCACTTCAGCATCGGAATTAAATGGAAAAGGCACAATGCCGACTTCAGTACAAGAAGACTGCCTCTTCCTACTGTGTATGTTTTGAACCATCCCTGTAGCATTAGTTATAGATTCCGATGCTTCACTTTAGGTTTACTGTATCCCTTGGACCTTCTTATTGACGATGAAACACAGAAATTGCATCGGAATTAAATAGAAAAGGCACAATGCCGACTTAAATTTCGAAGACTGACTCATCCTACTGTCTACGTTTTGAACCATTCCTGTGACACTAGTTGTAGATTCCGATGTTTCACTTCAGGTTTACTGTACCCCTCTGACCTTCTTATAGACGATGAAACACAGAAATTGCATCGGAGTTAAATACAAAAGGCACAATGCCGACTCAAGTACAAAAAGAGTGACTCTTCCTACTGTCTATGTTTTTAACCATTCCTGTGACACTAGTTATAGATTCCGATGCTTCACTTCAGGTTTACTGTATCCCTCTGACCTTATTATTGATGATGCAACACAGAAATTGCTTCGGAATTAAATAGAAAAGGCACAATGCCGACTTACGTACAAGAAGATTGAATCTTCTTTCTGTCTATTATTTGAACCATTCCTGTGACACTAGTTATAGATTCCGATGCTTCACTTCAGGTGTTCTGTATCCCTTGGACCTACTTATTATCGATGAAACACTGAAATTGCATCGGAATTAAATACAAAAGGCACAATGCCGACTTAAGTACATGTAGACTGACTCTTCTTACTGTCTATGTTTTGAACCATTCCTGCGACACTAGTTATAGATTCTGATACTTCACTTCAGGTTTACTGTATCCCTCTGACCTTCTTATTGACGATGAATCACAGAAAATCCATCGAAATTATATACAAAAGGCACAATGCCGACTGAAGTACAAGGAGACTGACTCTTCCTACTGTCTATGTTTTAACCATTCCTGTGACTCTAGTTATAGATTCCGATGCTTAACATCAGGTTTACTGCATCCCTCTGACCTTCTTATTGACGATGAAACACAGAAATTACATCGGAATTAAATACAAAAGCCACAATGCCGACTTAAGTACAAGTAGACTGACTCTTCTTACTGTCTATGTTTCGAACCATTCCCGTGACACTAGTTATAGATTCTGATACATCACTTCTGCATCGGAATTAAATGCAAATGGCACAATGCCGACTTAAGTACAAGAAGACTGCCTCTTCCTACTGTCTTTGTTTTGAACCATCCCTGTAACACTAGTTATAGATTCCGATGCTTCACTTCAGGTTTACTGTATCTCACTGACCTTCTTATTGACGATGAAACACAGATATTACATCGGAATTAAATACAAAAGGCACAATGCCGACTTAAGTACAAGTAGACTGACTCTTCCTACTGTCTATGTTTTGAACCATTCCTGTGACACAAGTTATAGATTCCGATGCTTCACTTCAGGTTTACTGTATCCCTCTGACCTTCTTATTGACGATGAAACACAGAAATTGCTTCGGAATTAAATAGAAAAATCACAATGCCGACTTACGTACAAGAAGATTGACTCTTCCTTCTGTCTATTATTTGAACCATTCCTGTGACACTAGTTATAGATTCCGATGCTTCACTTCAGGTGTACTGTATCCCTTGGACCTACTTATTATCGATGAAACACAGAAATTGCATCGGAATAAAATACAATTGGCACAATGCCGACTTAAGTACATGTAGAATGACTCTTCTTACTGTCTATGTTTTGAACCATTCCTGTGACACTAGTTATAGATTCTGATACTACACTTCAGGTTTACTGTATCCCTCTGACCTCCTTATTGACGATGAAACACAGAAAATCCATCGAAATTATATACAAAAGGCACAATGCCGACTGAAGTACAAGAAGACTGACTCTTCCTACTGTCTATGTTTTAACCATTCCTGTGACTCTAATTGTAGATTCTGAAACATCACTTCAGCATCGGAATTAAATGGAAAAGGCACAATGCCGACTTAAGTACAAGAAGACTGTCTCTTCCTACTGTGTATGTTTTGAACCATCCCTGTAGCATTAGTTATAGATTCCGATGCTTCACTTTAGGTTTACTGTATCCCTTGGACCTTCTTATTGACGATGGAACACAGAAATTGCATCGGAATTAAATACAAAAGGCACAATGCCGACTTAAGTACAAGTAGACTGACTCTTCTTACTGTCTATGTTTCGAACCATTCCCGTGACACTAGTTATAGATTCTGATACATCACTTCAGCATCGGAATTAAATGCAAAAGGCACAATGCCGACTTAAGTACAAGAAGACTGCCTCTTCCTACCGTCTATGTTTTGAACCATCCCTGTAACACTAGTTATAGATTCCGATGCTTCACTTCAGGTTTACTGTACCTCACTGACCTTCTTATTGACGATGAAACACAGAAATTACATCGGAATTAAATACAAAACGCACAATGCCGACTTAAGTACAAGTAGACTGACTCTTCTTACTGTCTATGTTTCGAACCATTCCCGTGACACTAGTTATAGATTCTGATACATCACTTCTGCATCGGAATTAAATGGAAAAGGCACAATGCCGACTTAAGTACAAGAAGACTGCCTCTTCCTACTGTGTATGTTTTGAATCATCCCTGTAACACTAGTTATAGATTCCGATGCTTCACTTTAGGTTTACTGTATCCCTTGGACCTTCTTATTGACGATGAAACACAGAAATTGCATCGGAATTAAATACAAAAGGCAAAATGCCGACTTAAGTACAAGAAGACTGACTCTTCTTACTGACTATGTTTAGAACCATTCCTGTGACACTAGTAATAGACTCCGATGCTTCACTTCTGATTTACTGTATCCCTCTGACCTTCTTATTGATGATGCAACACTGATATTGCATCGGAATTAAATAGAGAAGGCAAAATGCCGACTTAAGTACAAGAAGACTGCCTCTTCCTACTGTTTTTGTTTTGAACCATCCCAGTAACACTAGTTATAGATTCCGATGCTTCACTTCAGGTTTACTGTATCTCACTGACCTTATTGACGATGAAACGCAGAAATTACATCGGAATTAAATACAAAAGGCACAATGCCGACTTAAGTTCAAGTAGACTGACTCTTCTTACTGTCAATGTTTCGAACCATTCCCGTGACACTAGTTATAGATTCTGATACATCACTTCAGCATCGGAATTAAATGCAAAAGGCACAATGCCGCCTTAAGTACAAGAAGACTGCCTCTTCCTACTGTCTTTGTTTTGAACCATCCCTGTAACACTAGTTATAGATTCCGATGCTTCACTTCAGGTTTACTGTATCTCTCTGACCTTCTTATTGACGATAAAACACAGAAATTGCGTCGGAATTAAATTGAAAATGCACAATGCCGACTTAAGTACAAGAAGACTGACTCTTCTTACTGACTATGTTTTGAACCATTCCTGTGACACTAGTTATAGATTCCGATGCTTCACTTTAGGTTTACTGTATCCCTCTGACCTTCTTATTGACGATGAAACACAGAAATTGCATCGGAAGTAAATACAAAAGGCACAATGCCGACTTAAATACAAGAAGACTAAGTCTTCCTACTGTCTATGTGTTGAACCATCCCTGTGACTCAAGTTATAGATTCCGATGCTTCACTTCAGGTTTACTGTATCTCTCTGACCTTCTTATTGACGATAAAACACAGAAATTGCATCGGAATTAAATAGAAAAGGCACAATGCCGACCTAAGTACAAGAAGACTGACTCTTCTTACTGACTATGTTTTGAACCATTCCTTTGACACTAGTTATAGATTCCGATGCCTTACTTCAGGTTTACTGTATCCCTCTGACCTTCTTATTGACGATGAAACACAGATATTGCATCGGAATTAAATAGAAAAGGCACAATGCCGATTTAAGTACAAGAAGACTGACTCTTCTTACCGACTATGTTTTGACCCATTCCTGTGACACTAGTTATGGATTCCGATGCTTCACTTCTGGTTTACTGTATCCCTCTGACCTTCTTATTGACGATGAAACACAAATATTGCATCGGAATTAAATAGAAAAGGCACAACAACGTCTTAAGTACAAGAAGACTGACTCTTCTTAGTGACTATGTTCTGAACCATTCCTGTGACACTAGTTATAGACTCCGATGCTTCACTTCAGGTTTACTGTATCCCTCTGACCTTCTTATTGATGATGCAACACAGAAATTGCATCGGAATTAAATAGAAAAGGCACAATGCCGACTTAAGTACAAGAAGACTGATTCATCCTACTGTCTATGAATTGAACCATTCGTGTGACACAAGTTATAGATTCCGATGGTCCACTTCCGGTTTACTGTATCCCTCTGACCTTCTTATAGACGATGAAACACAGAAATTGCATCGGAATTAAATACAAAAGGCACAATGCCGACTCAAGTACAAAAAGACTGACTCTTCCTACTGTCTATGCTTTGAACCATTCCTGTGACACTAGTTATAGATGCCGATGCTTCACTTCAGGTTTACTGTATCCCTCTGACCTTCTTATTGACTATGAAACACAGAAATTACTTCGGAATTAAATAGAAAAGGCACAATGCCGACTTACGTACAAGAAGATTGACTCTTCTTTCTGTCTATTATTTGAACCATTCCTGTGACACTAGATATAGATTCAGATGCTTCACTTCATGTGTACTGTATCCCTTGGACCTACTTATTATCGATGAAACACAGAAATTGCATCGGAATTAAATACAAAAGGCACAATGCCGGCTTAAGTACATGTAGACTGACTCTTCTTACTGTCTATGTTTTGAACCATTCCTGTGACACTAGTTAGAGATTCTGATACTTCGCTTCAGGTTAACTGTATCCCTCTGACCTTCTTATTGACGATGAAACACAGAAATTGCATCGGAATTAAATACAAAAGGCACAATGCCGACTCAAGTACAAGAAAACTGACTCTTCCTACTGACAATGCTTTGAATAATTACTGTGACACTAGTTACAGATACCGATGCTTCACTTCAGGTTTACTGTATCCCTCTGACCTTCTTATTGACGATGAAACATAGAAAATCCATCGAAATTATATACAAAAAGCACAATGCCGACTGAAGTACAAGAAGACTGACTCTTCCTACTGTCTATGTGTTAACCATTCCTGTGACTCTAGTTATAGATTCCGATGCTTCACTTCAGGTTTACTGCATCCCTCTGACCTTCTTATTGACGATGAAACACAGAAATTATATCGGAATTAAATACAAAAGGCACAATGCCGACTTAAGTACAAGTACACTGACTCTTCTTACTGTCTATGTTTCGAACCCTTCCCGTGACACTAGTTATAGATTCTGATACATCACTTCAGCATCGGAATTAAATGCAAAAAGCACAATGCCGACTTAAGTACAAGAAAACTGCCTCTTCCTACTGTCTTTGTTTTGAACCATCCCTGTAACACTAGTTATAGATTCCGATGCTTCACTTCAGGTTTACTGTATCTCTCTGACCTTCTTATTGACGATAAAACACAGAAATTGCATCGGAATTAAATTGAAAATGCACAATGCCGACTTAAGTACAAGAAGACTGACTCTTCCTACTGACTATGTTTTGAACCATTCCTGTGACACTAGTTACAGATTCCGATGCTTCACTTTAGGTTTACTGTATCCCTCTGACCTTCTTATTGACGATGAAACACAGAAATTGCATCGGAAGTAAATACAAAAGGCACAATGCCGACTTAAATACAAGAAGACTAACTCTTCCTACTGTCTATGTGTTGAACCATCCCTGTGACACAAGTTATAGATTCCGATGCTTCACTTCAGGTTTACTGTATCCCTCTGACCTTCTTATTGACGATGAAACACAGAAATTGCATCGGAATTAAATACAAAAGGCAAAATGCCGACTTAAGTACAAGAAGACTGACTCTTCTTACTGACTATGTTTTGAACCGTTCCTGTGACACTAGTTATAGACTCCGATGCTTCACTTCAGGTTTACTGTATCCCTCTGACCTTCTTATTGATGATGCAACACAGAATTTGCATCGGAATTAAATACAAAAGGCACAATGCCGACTCAAGTACAAGAAGACTGACTCTTCCTACCGTCTATGTTTTGAACCATTCCTGTGACACAAGTTATAGATTCCGATGCTTCACTTCTGGTTTACTGTATCCCTCTGGCCTTCTTATTGACGATGAAACACAAATATTGCATCGGAATTAAATAGAAAAGGAACAACAACGACTTAAGTACAAAAAGACTGTCTCTTCTTAGTGACTATGTTCTGAACCATTCCTGTGACACTAGTTATGGATTCCGATGCCTCACTTAAGGTTTACTGTATCCGTTGGACCTTCTTACTGATAATCAAATCCAGAATTGGCATCGTAAATAAATACAAAAGGCACAATGCCGACTTAAGTACAAGAAGACTGACTCTTCTTACTGTCTATGTTTTGAACCATTCCTGTGACACTAGTTATAGATTCCGATGCTTCACTTCAGGTTTACTGTATCCCTCTGACCTTCTTATTGACGATGAAACACAGAAATTGCATCGGAAGTAAATACAAAAGGCACAATGCCGACTTAAATACAAGAAGACTAACTCTTCCTACTGTCTATGTGTTGAACCATCCCTGTGACACAAGTTATAGATTCCGATGCTTCACTTCAGGTTTACTGTATCCCTCTGACCTTCTTATTGACGATGAAACACAGAAATTGCATCGGAATTAAATACAAAAGGCAAAATGCCGACTTAAGTACAAGAAGACTGACTCTTCTTACTGACTATGTTTTGAACCGTTCCTGTGACACTAGTTATAGACTCCGATGCTTCACTTCAGGTTTACTGTATCCCTCTGACCTTCTTATTGATGATGCAACACAGAATTTGCATCGGAATTAAATACAAAAGGCACAATGCCGACTCAAGTACAAGAAGACTGACTCTCCCCTACCGTCTATGTTTTGAACCATTCCTGTGACACAAGTTATAGATTCCGATGCTTCACTTCTGGTTTACTGTATCCCTCTGGCCTTCTTATTGACGATGAAACACAAATATTGCATCGGAATTAAATAGAAAAGGAACAACAACGACTTAAGTACAAAAAGACTGTCTCTTCTTAGTGACTATGTTCTGAACCATTCCTGTGACACTAGTTATGGATTCCGATGCCTCACTTAAGGTTTACTGTATCCGTTGGACCTTCTTACTGATAATCAAACCCAGAATTGGCATCGTAAATAAATACAAAAGGCACAATGCCGACTTTAGTACAAGAAGACTGACTCTTCTTACTGACTATGTTTTGAACCATTCCTGTGACACTAGTTAAAGACTCCGATGCTTCACTTCAGGTTTACTGTATCCCTCTGACCTTCTTATTGATGATGCAACACAGAAATTGCATCGGAATTAAATAGAAAAGGCACAATGCCGACTTAAGTACAAGAAGACTGACTCATCCTACTGTCTATGTTTTGAACCATTCGTGTGACACAAGTTATAGATTCCGATGCTTCACTTCAGGTTTACTGTATCCCTCTGACCTTCTTATAGACGATGAAACACAGAAATTGCATCGAAATTAAATACAAAAGGCACAATGCCGACTCAAGTACAAGAAAACTGACTCTTCCTACTGGCTATGTTTTGAACAATTCCTGTGACACTAGTTACAGATACCGATGCTTCACTTCAGGTTTACTGTATCCCTCTGACCGTCTTATTGACGATGAAACACAGAAAATCCATCGAAATTATATACAAAAGGCACAATGCCGACTGAAGTACAAGAAGACTGACTCTTCCTACTGTCTATCTGTTAACCATTCCTGTGACTCTAGTTATAGATTCCGATGCTTCACTTCAGATTTACTGCATCCCTCTGACCTTCTTATTGACGATGAAACACAGAAATTACATCGGAATTAAATACAAAAGGCACAATGCCGACTTAAGTACAAGTAGACTGAATCTTCTTACTGTCTATGTTTCGAACCATTCCCTTGACACTAGTTATAGATTCTGATACATCACTTCAGCATCGGAATTAAATGTAAAAAGCACAATGCCGACTTAAGTACATGAAGACTGCCTCTTCCTACTGTCTTTGTTTTGAACCATCCCTGTAACACTAGTTATGGATTCCGATGACTCACTTCAGGTTTACTGTATCCCTCCAAACTTCTTATTGATGATGATACACAGAAATTGCATCGGAATTAAATAGAAAAGGCACAATGCCGACTTAAGTAAAAGAAGACTGACTCATCCTACTGTCTATGTTTAGAACCATTCCTGTGACACTAGTTAGAGATTCCGATGCTTCACTTCAGGTTTACTGTATCCCTCTGACCTTCTTATTGACGATGAAACACAGAAATTGCATCGGAATTAAATACAAAAGGCACAATGCCGACTCAAGTACAAGAAGACTGACTCTTCCTTCTGTCTATGTTTTGAACTATTCCTGTGACACTAGTTATAGACTCCGATTCTTCACTTCAGGTTTACTGTATCCCTCTGACCTTATTATTGACGATGAAACACAGATATTGCATCGGAATTAAATTTCAAAGGCACAATGCCGACTTAAGTATAAAGAGACTGACTCTTCCTACTGGCTATGTTTTGAACCATCCCTGTAACACTAGTTATAGATTCCGATTCTTCACTTTAGGTTTACTGTATCCCTTGGACCTTCTTATTGTCGATGAAACAAAGAAATTGCATCGGAATTAAATACAAAAGGCAAAATGCCGACTTAAGTACAAGAAGACTGACTCTTCTTACTGACTATGTTTTGAACCATTCCTGTGACACTAGTTATAGACTCCGATGCTTCACTTCAGGTTTACTGTATCTTTCTGACCTTGTTATTGATGATGCAACACAGAATTTGCATCGGAATTAAATACAAAAGGCACAATGCCGACTCAAGTACAAGAAGACTGACTCTTCCAACTGTCTATGTTTCGTACCATTCCTGTGACACTAGTTATAGATTCCGATGCTTCACTACAGGTTTACTGTATCCCTCTGACCTTCTTATTGACGATGAAACACAGATATTGCATCGGAATTAAATAGAAAAGGCACATCGCCGACTTAACTACAAGAAGACTGACTCTTCTTAGTGACTATGATTTGAACCATTCCTGTGACACTAGTTATGGATTCCGATGCCTCACTTCAGGTTTACTGTATCCCTTGGATCTTCTTACAGATAATGAAATACAGAAATGGCATCGTAATTAAATAGAAAAGGCATAATGCCGACTTAAGTACAAGAAGAATGACTCTTCTTACTATCTATGCTTTGAACCATTTCTGTGACACTAGTTATAGATTCCGATGCTTCACTTCAGGTTTACTGTATCCCTCTGACCTTCCTATTGACGATGAAACACAGATATTGCATCGGAATTAAATAGAAAAGGCACAATGCCGACTTTAGTACAAGAAGACTGACTCTTCTTACTGACTATGCTTTGAACCATTCCTGTGACACTAGTTATAGACTCCGATGCTTCCCTTCAGGTTTACTGTATCCCTCTGACCTTCTTACTTATGATGCAACACAGAAATTGCATCGGAATTAAATAGAAAAGGCACAATGCCGACTTAAGTACAAGAAGACTCACTCATCCTACTGTCTATGTTTTGAACCATTCCTGTGGCACTAGTTATAGATTCCGATGCTTCACTTCAGGTTTACTGTATCCCTCTGACCTTCGTATAGACGATGAAACACAGAAATTGCATCGGAATTAAATACAAAAGGCACAATGCCGACTCAAGTACAAGAAGACTGACTCTTCCTACTGTCAATGCTTTGAACCATTCCTGTGACACTAGTTATAGATTCCGATGCTTCACTTCAGGTTTACTGTATCCCTCTGACCTTCTTATTGACGATGAAACACAGAAATCGCTTCGGAATTAAATAGAAAAGGTACAATGCCGACTTACGTACAAGAAGATTGACTCTTCTTTCTGTCTATTATTTGAACCATTCCTGTGACACTAGTTATAGATTCCGATGCTTCACTTCAGGTGTACTGTATCCCTTGGACGTACTTATTATCGATGAAACACAGAAATTGCATCGGAATTAAATACAAAAGGCAAAATGCCGACTTAAGTACATGTAGACAGACTCTTCTTACTGTCTATGTTTTGAACCATTCCTGTGACACTAGTTATAGATTCTGATACTTCACTTCAGGTTTACTGAATCCCTCTGACCTTCTTATTGACGATGAAACACCGAAATTGCATCGGAATTAAATAGGAAAGGCACAATGCCGACTCAAGTACAAGAAGACTGAATCATCCAACTGTCTATGTTTTAACCATTCCTGTGACACTAGTTATAGATTCCGATGCTTTACTTCAGGTTTACTGTATCCCTCTGACCTTCTTATTGACGATGAAACACAGAAATTGCATCGTAATTAAATAGAAAAGGCACAATGCCGACTTAACTACAAGAAGGCTGTCTCTTCTTACTGTTTATGATTTGAACCATTCCTGTGACACTAGTTATAGATTCCGATGCTTCACTTCATGTGTACTGTATCCCTTGGACCTTCTTATTGATGTTGCAACACAGAAATTGCATCGGAATTAAATAGAAAAGGCACAATGCCGATTTAAGTAAAAGAAGACTGACTCATCCTACTGTCTATGTTTTGAACCATTCCTGTGACACTAGTTATAGATTCCGATTCTTCACATCAGGTTTACTGTATCCCTCTGACCTTCTTGTTGACGATGATACACAGAAATTGCATCGTAATTAAATTGAAAAGGCACAATGCCGACTTAACTACAAGAAGACTGACTCTTCTTACTGTCTATGATTTGAACCATTCCTGTGAAACTAGATATAGATTCCGATGCTTCACTATAGGCTTACTGTATCCCTTGGACCATCTTATTGACGATGAAACACAGAAATTGCATCGGAATTAAATACAAAAGGCACAATGCCGACTTAAGTACAAGTAGACTGACCCTTCTTACTGACTATGTTTTGAACCATTCCTGTGACACTAGTTATAGATTCCGATGCTTCACTATAGGTTTACTGTATCCCTTGGACCATCTTATTGACGATGAAACACAGAAATTGCATCGGAATTAAATACAAAAGGCACAATGCCGACTTAAGTACAAGAAGACTGACCCTTCTTACTGTCTATGCTTTTAACCATTCCTGTGACACTAGTTATAGATCCCGATGCATCACTTCAGGTTTACTGTATCCCTCTGACCTTCTTATAGACGATGATACACTGAAATTACATCGGAATTAAATACAAAAGGCACAATATCGACTTAAGTACAAGAAGACTGACTCTTCTTACAGACTATGTTGTGAACCGTTCCTGAGACACTAGTTATAGACTCCGATGCTTCACTTCAGGTTTACTGTATCCCTCTGACCTTCTTATTGACGATGAAACACAGAAATTGCATCAGAATTAAATGTAAAATGCACAATGCCGACTTAAGTACAATAGGATTGACTCTTCTTACGGTCTATTATTTTAACCATTCCTGTGACACTAGTTACAGATTCCAATGCTTCACTTGAGGTGTACTGTATCGCTTGGACCTACTTATTGACGATGAAACACAGAAATTGCATCGGAATTAAATACAAAAGGCACAATGCCGACTTAAGTACTAGTCGACTGACTCTTCTTACGGTCTATGTTTTGAACCATTCCTGTGACACTAGTTATAGATTCTGATACTTCACTTCGGCATCGGAATTAAATGGAAAAGGCACAATGCCGACTTAAGTACAAGAAGACTGACCCTTCATACTGACTCTGTTTTGAACCATTCCTGTGACACTAGTTATAGATTCCGATGCTTCACTATAGGTTTACTGTATCCCTTGGACCATCTTATTGACGATGAAACACAGAAATTGCATCGGAATTAAATACGAAAGGCACAATGCCTTCTTAAGTACAAGAAGACTGCCTCTTCCTACTGTCTTTGTTTTGACTCATCCCTGTAACACTAGTTATAGATTCCGATGCTTCACTTCAGGTTTACTGTATCTCTCTGACCTTCGTATTGACGATAAGACACAGATATTGCATCGGAATTAAATAGAAAAGGCACAATGCCGACTTTAGTACAAGAAGACTGACTCTTCTTACTGACTATGTTTTGAACCATGCCTGTGACACTAGTTATAGACTCCGATGCTTCACTTCAGGTTTACTGTATCCCTCTGCCCTTCTTATTGATGTTGCAACACAGAAATTGCATCGGAATTAAATAGAAAAGGCACAATGCCGATTTAAGTAAAAGAAGACTGACTCATCCTACTGTCTATGTTTTGAACCATTCCTGTGACACTAGTTATAGATTCCGATTCTTCACATCAGGTTTACTGTATCCCTCTGACCTTCTTATTGACGATGAAACACAGATATTGCATCGGAATTAAATACAAAAGGCACAATGCCGACTCAAGTACAAGAAAACTGACTCTTCCTATTGGCTATGTTTTGAACGATTCCTGTGACACTAGTTATAGATTCCGATGATTCACTTCAGGTTTACTGTATCCCTCTGACCTTATTATTGACGATGAAACACAGATATTGCATCGGAATTTAATATAAAACGCACAATGACGACTTAAGTACAAGATGACTGACTGCTCTTACTGACTATGTTTTGAACCTTTCCTGTGACACTACTTATAGACTCCGATGCTTCACTTCAGGTTTACTGTATCCCTCCGACCTTCTTATTGATGATGAAACACAGAAATTGCATCGTAATTAAATAGAAAAGGCACAATGCCGACTTAAGTATAAGAAGACTGACTCTTCCTACTGGCTATGCTTTGAACAATTCCTGTGACACTAGTTATAGATCCCGATGCTTCACTTCAGGTTTACTGTATCCCTCTGACCTTCTTATTGACGATGAAAAACAGAAAATGCATCGGAATTATATACAAAAGGCACAACGCCGACTGAAGAACAAAAAGACTGACTCTTCCTACTGTCTATGTTTTAACCATTCCTGTGACTCTAGTTATAGATTCCGATGCTTCACTTCATGTTTACTGCATCCCTCTGACCTTCTTATTGACGATGAAACTCAGAAATTACATCGGAATTAAAGACAAAAGGCACAAAGTCGACTTAAATACAAGTAGACTGACTTTTCTTACTGTCTATGTTTCGAACCATTCCCGTGACACTAGTTATAGATTCTGATACATCACTTCAGCATCGGAATTAAATGCAAAAGGCACAATGCCTTCTTAAGTACAAGAAGACTGCCTCTTCTCACTGTCTTTGTTTTGAACCATCCCTGTAACACTAGTTATACATTCCGATGCTTCACTTCAGGTTTAAAGTATCTCTCTGACCTTCGTATTGACGATAAAACACAGAAATTGCATCGGAATTAAATTGAAAATGCACAATGCCGACTTAGGTACAAGAAGACTGACTCTTCTTACTGACTATGTTTTGAACCATTCCTGTGACACTAGTTATAGATTCCGATGCTTCACTTTAGGTTTACTGTATCCCTCTGACCTTCTTATTGACGATGAAACACAGAAATTGCATCGGAATTAAATACAAAAGGCACAATGCCGAGATAAGTACAAGTAGACTGACTCTTCTTACTGTCTATGTTTCGAACCATTCCTGTGACACTAGTTATAGATTCTGATACTTCACTTCAGCATCGGATTTAAATGGAAAAGGCACAATGCCGACTTAAGTACAAGAAGACTGCCTCTTCCTACTGTCTATGTTTTGAACCATCCCTGTAACACTAGTTATAGATTCCGATGCTTCACTTTAGGTTTACTGTATCCCTTGGACTTTCTTATTGACGATGAAACACAGAAATGGCATCGTAAATAAATAGAAAAGGCACAATGCCGACTTAAGTACAAGAAGACTGACTCTTCTTACTCTCTATGTTTTGAACCATTCCTGTGACACTAGTTATAGATTCCGATGCTTCACTTCAGGTTTACTGTATCCCTCTGACCTTCTTATTGACGATGAAACACAGATATTGCATCGGAATTAAATACAAAAGGCACAATGCCGACTCAAGTACAAGAAAACTGACTCTTCCTATTGGCTATGTTTTGAACGATTCCTGTGACACTAGTTATAGATTCCGATGATTCACTTCAGGTTTACTGTATCCCTCTGACCTTATTATTGACGATGAAACACAGATATTGCATCGGAATTTAATATAAAACGCACAATGACGACTTAAGTACAAGATGACTGACTGCTCTTACTGACTATGTTTTGAACCTTTCCTGTGACACTACTTATAGACTCCGATGCTTCACTTCAGGTTTACTGTATCCCTCCGACCTTCTTATTGATGATGAAACACAGAAATTGCATCGTAATTAAATAGAAAAGGCACAATGCCGACTTAAGTATAAGAAGACTGACTCTTCCTACTGGCTATGCTTTGAACAATTCCTGTGACACTAGTTATAGATCCCGATGCTTCACTTCAGGTTTACTGTATCCCTCTGACCTTCTTATTGACGATGAAAAACAGAAAATGCATCGGAATTATATACAAAAGGCACAACGCCGACTGAAAAACAAGAAGACTGACTCTTCCTACTGTCTATGTTTTAACCATTCCTGTGACTCTAGTTATAGATTCCGATGCTTCACTTCATGTTTACTGCATCCCTCTGACCTTCTTATTGACGATGAAACTCAGAAATTACATCGGAATTAAAGACAAAAGGCACAAAGTCGACTTAAATACAAGTAGACTGACTCTTCTTACTGTCTATGTTTCGAACCATTCCCGTGACACTAGTTATAGATTCTGATACATCACTTCAGCATCGGAATTAAATGCAAAAGGCACAATGCCTTCTTAAGTACAAGAAGACTGCCTCTTCTCACTGTCTTTGTTTTGAACCATCCCTGTAACACTAGTTATACATTCCGATGCTTCACTTCAGGTTTAAAGTATCTCTCTGACCTTCGTATTGACGATAAAACACAGAAATTGCATCGGAATTAAATTGAAAATGCACAATGCCGACTTAGGTACAAGAAGACTGACTCTTCTTACTGACTATGTTTTGAACCATTCCTGTGACACTAGTTATAGATTCCGATGCTTCACTTTAGGTTTACTGTATCCCTCTGACCTTCTTATTGACGATGAAACACAGAAATTGCATCGGAATTAAATACAAAAGGCACAATGCCGACTTAAATACAAGTAGACTAACTCTTCCTACTGTCTATGTGTTGAACCATCCCTGTGACACAAGTTATGGATTCCGATGCTTCACTTCAGGTTTACTGTATCCCTCTGACCTTCTTATTGACGATAAAACACAGAAATTGCATCGGAATTAAATAGAAAAGGCACAATGCCGACTTAAGTACAAGAAGACTGACTCTTTTTAATGTCTATGTTTTGAACCATTCCTGTGACACCACTTATAGATTCCGATGCTTCACTTCAGGTTTACTGTATCCCTCCGACCTTCTTATTGACGATGAAACACAGAAATTACATCGGAATTGAATACAAAAGGCACAATGCCGAGATAAGTACAAGTAGACTGACTCTTCTTACTGTCTATGTTTCGAACCATTCCTGTGACACTAGTTATAGATTCTGATACTTCACTTCAGCATCGGATTTAAATGGAAAAGGCACAATGCCGACTTAAGTACAAGAAGACTGCCTCTTCCTACTGTCTATGTTTTGAACCATCCCTGTAACACTAGTTATAGATTCCGATGCTTCACTTTAGGTTTACTGTATCCCTTGGACTTTCTTATTGACGATGAAACACAGAAATGGCATCGTAAATAAATAGAAAAGGCACAATGCCGACTTAAGTACAAGAAGACTGACTCTTCTTACTCTCTATGTTTTGAACCATTCCTGTGACACTAGTTATAGATTCCGATGCTTCACTTCAGGTTTACTGTATCCCTCTGACCTTCTTATTGACGATGAAACACAGATATTGCATCGGAATTAAATACAAAAGGCACAATGCCGACTCAAGTACAAGAAAACTGACTCTTCCTATTGGCTATGTTTTGAACGATTCCTGTGACACTAGTTATAGATTCCGATGATTCACTTCAGGTTTACTGTATCCCTCTGACCTTATTATTGACGATGAAACACAGATATTGCATCGGAATTTAATATAAAACGCACAATGACGACTTAAGTACAAGATGACTGACTGCTCTTACTGACTATGTTTTGAACCTTTCCTGTGACACTACTTATAGACTCCGATGCTTCACTTCAGGTTTACTGTATCCCTCCGACCTTCTTATTGATGATGAAACACAGAAATTGCATCGTAATTAAATAGAAAAGGCACAATGCCGACTTAAGTATAAGAAGACTGACTCTTCCTACTGGCTATGCTTTGAACAATTCCTGTGACACTAGTTATAGATCCCGATGCTTCACTTCAGGTTTACTGTATCCCTCTGACCTTCTTATTGACGATGAAAAACAGAAAATGCATCGGAATTATATACAAAAGGCACAACGCCGACTGAAGAACAAGAAGACTGACTCTTCCTACTGTCTATGTTTTAACCATTCCTGTGACTCTAGTTATAGATTCCGATGCTTCACTTCATGTTTACTGCATCCCTCTGACCTTCTTATTGACGATGAAACTCAGAAATTACATCGGAATTAAAGACAAAAGGCACAAAGTCGACTTAAATACAAGTAGACTGACTCTTCTTACTGTCTATGTTTCGAACCATTCCCGTGACACTAGTTATAGATTCTGATACATCACTTCAGCATCGGAATTAAATGCAAAAGGCACAATGCCTTCTTAAGTACAAGAAGACTGCCTCTTCTCACTGTCTTTGTTTTGAACCATCCCTGTAACACTAGTTATACATTCCGATGCTTCACTTCAGGTTTAAAGTATCTCTCTGACCTTCGTATTGACGATAAAACACAGAAATTGCATCGGAATTAAATTGAAAATGCACAATGCCGACTTAGGTACAAGAAGACTGACTCTTCTTACTGACTATGTTTTGAACCATTCCTGTGACACTAGTTATAGATTCCGATGCTTCACTTTAGGTTTACTGTATCCCTCTGACCTTCTTATTGACGATGAAACACAGAAATTGCATCGGAATTAAATACAAAAGGCACAATGCCGACTTAAATACAAGTAGACTAACTCTTCCTACTGTCTATGTGTTGAACCATCCCTGTGACACAAGTTATGGATTCCGATGCTTCACTTCAGGTTTACTGTATCCCTCTGACCTTCTTATTGACGATAAAACACAGAAATTGCATCGGAATTAAATAGAAAAGGCACAATGCCGACTTAAGTACAAGAAGACTGACTCTTTTTAATGTCTATGTTTTGAACCATTCCTGTGACACCACTTATAGATTCCGATGCTTCACTTCAGGTTTACTGTATCCCTCCGACCTTCTTATTGACGATGAAACACAGAAATTACATCGGAATTGAATACAAAAGGCACAGTGCCGAGATAAGTACAAGTAGACTGACTCTTCTTACTGTCTATGTTTCGAACCATTCCTGTGACACTAGTTATAGATTCTGATACTTCACTTCAGCATCGGATTTAAATGGAAAAGGCACAATGCCGACTTAAGTACAAGAAGACTGCCTCTTCCTACTGTCTATGTTTTGAACCATCCCTGTAACACTAGTTATAGATTCCGATGCTTCACTTTAGGTTTACTGTATCCCTTGGACTTTCTTATTGACGATGAAACACAGAAATGGCATCGTAAATAAATAGAAAAGGCACAATGCCGACTTAAGTACAAGAAGACTGACTCTTCTTACTCTCTATGTTTTGAACCATTCCTGTGACACTAGTTATAGATTCCGATGCTTCACTTCAGGTTTACTGTATCCCTCTGACTTTCTTATTGACGATGAAACACAGATATTGCATCGGAATTAAATGGAAACGGCACAATGCCGACTTTAGTACAAGAAGACTGACTCTTCTTACTGACTATGCTTTGAACCATTCTTGTGACACTAGTTATAGACTCCGATGCTTCACTTCAGGTTTACTGTATCCCTCTGACCTTCTTATTGATGATGCAACACAGAAATTGCATCGAAATTAAATAGTAAAGGCACAATGCCGACTATAGTACAAGAAGACTGACTCATCCTACTGTCTATGTTTTGAAAGATTCCTGTGACACTAGTTATAGATTCCGATGCTTCACTTCAGGTTTACTGTATCCCTCTGACCTTCTTATAGACGATGAAACACAGAAATTGCATCGGAATTAAATACAAAAGGCACAATGCCGACTCAAGTACAAGAAGACTGACTCTTCCTACTGTCTATGTTTTGAACCATTCCTGTGGCACTAGTTATAGATTCCGATGCTTCACTTCAGGTTTTCTGTATCCCTCTGACCTTCTTATTGACGATGAAACACAGAAATTGCTTCGGAATTAAATAGAGAAGGCACAATGCCGACTTACATACAAGAAGATTGACTCTTCTTTCTGTCTATTATTTGAACCATTCCTGTGACACTAGTTATAGATTACGTCGCTTCACTTCAGGTGTACTGTATCCCTTGGACCTACTTATTATCGATGAAACACATAAATTGCATCGGAATTAAATACACAAGGCACAATGCCGACTTAAGTACATGTAGACTGACTCTTCTTACTCTCTATGTTTGAACCATTCCTGTGACACTAGTTATAGATTCTGATACTTCGCTTCAGGTTTACTGAATCCCTCTGACCTTCTTATTGACGATGAAACACCGAAATTGCATCGGAATTAAATAGGAAAGGCACAATGCCGACTTAAGTACAAGTAGACTGACCCTTCTTACTGACTATGTTTTGAACCATTCCTGTGACACTAGTTATAGATTCCGATGCTTCACTATAGGTTTACTGTATCCCTTGGACCATCTTATTGACGATGAAACACAGAAATTGCATCGGAATTAAATACAAAAGGCACAATGCCGACTTAAGTACAAGAAGACTGACTCTTCTTACTGTCTATGTTTTTAACCATTCCTGTGACACTAGTTATAGATTCCGATGCATCACTTCAGGTTTACTGTATCCCTCTGACCTTCTTATTGACGATGAAACACAGAAATTACATCGGAATTAAATACAAAAGGCACAATATCGACTTAAGTACAAGAAGACTGACTCTTCTTACTGACTATGTTGTGAACCATTCCTGAGACACAAGTTATAGACTCCGATGCTTCACTTCAGGTTTACTGTATCCCTCTGACCTTCATATTGACGATGAAACACAGAAATTGCATCGGAATTAAATGGAAAATGCACAATGCCGACTTAAGTACAAGTCGACTGACTCTTCATACTGTCTACGATTTGAACCATTCCTGTGACACTAGTTATAGATTCTGATACTTCACTTCAGGTTTACTGTATCCCTCTGACCTTCTTATTGACGATGAAACACAGAAATTACATCGGAATTAAATACAAAAGGCACAATGCCAGGATAAGTACAAGTAGACTGACTCTTCTTACTGTCTATGTTTCGAACCATTCCTGTGACACTAGTTATAGATTCTGATACTGCACTTCAGCGTCGGAATTAAATGGAAAAAGCACAATGCCGACTTAAGTACAAGAAGACTGCCTCTTCCTACTGTCTATGTTTTGAACCATCCCTGTAACACTAGTTATAGATTCCGATGCTTCACTTTAGGTTTACTGTATTCCTTGGACCTTCTTATTGACGATGAAACACAGAAATTGCATCGGAATTAAATACAAAAGACAAAATGCCGACTTAAGTACAAGAAGACTGACTCTTCTTACTGACTATGTTTTGAACCATTCCTGTGACACTAGTTATAGACTCCGATGCTTCACTTCAGGTTTACTGTATCCCTCTGACCTTCTTATTGATGATGCAACACAGAATTTGCATCGGAATTAAATACAAAAGGCACAATGCAGACTCATGTACAAGAAGACTGACTCTTCCAACTGTCTATGTTTCGTACCATTCCTGTGACACTAGTTATAGATTCCGATGCTTCACTTCAGGTTTACTGTATCCCTCTGACATTCTTATTGACGATGAAACACAGATATTGCATCGGAATTAAATAGAAAAGGCACAATGCCGACTTAAGTACAAGAAGACTGACTCTTCTTAGTGACTATGTTTTGAACCATTCCTGTGACACTAGTTATGGATTCTGATGATTCACTTCAGGTTTACTGTATCCCTTGGACCTTCTTACTGATAATGAAACACAGAAATGGCATCGTAATGAAATAGAAAAGGCACAATGCCGACTTAAGTACAAGAAGACTGACTCTTCTTACTCTCTATGTTGTGAACCATTCCTGTGACACTAGTTATAGATTCCGATGCTTCACTTCAGGTTTACTGTATCCCTCTGACTTACTTATTGACGATGAAACACAGATATTGCATCGGAATTAAATAGAAACTGCACAATGCCGACTTTAGTACAAGAAGACTGACTCTTCTTACTGACTATGCTTTGAACCATTCCTGTGACACTAGTTATAGACTCCGATGCTTCACTTCAGGTTTACTGTATCCCTCTGACCTTTTTATTGATGATGCAACACAGAAATTGCATCGGAATAAAATAGAAAAGGCACAATGCCGACTTAAGTACAAGAAGACTGACTCATCTTACTGTCTATGTTTTGAAAGATTCTTGTGACACTAGTTATAGATTCCGATGCTTCACTTCAGGTTTACTGTATCCCTCTGACCTTCTTATAGACGATGAAACACAGAAATTGCATCGGAATTAAATACAAAAGGCACAATGCCGATTCAAGTACAAGAAGACTGACTCTTCCTACTGTCTATGTTTTGAACCATTCCTGTGACACTAGTTATAGATTCCGATGCTTCACTTCAGGTTTACTGTATCCCTCTGACCTTCTTATTGACGATGAAACACAGAAATTGCTTCGGAATTAAATAGAAAAGGCACAATGCCGACTTACGTACAAGAAGATTGACTCTTCTTTCTGTCGATTATTTGAACCATTCCTGTGACACTAGTTATAGATTCCGACGCTTCACTTCAGGTGTACTGTATCATTTGGACCTACTAATTATCGATGAAACACAGAAATTGCATCGGAATTAAATACAAAAGGCACAATGCTGACTTAAGTACATGTAGACTGACTCTTCTTACTCTCTATGTTTTGAACCATTCCTGTGACACTAGTTATCGATCCTGATACTTCACTTCAGGTTTACTGAATCCCTCTGACCTTCTTATTGACGATGAAACACCGAAATTGCATCGGAATTAAATAGGAAAGGCACAATGCCGACTCAAGTACAAGAAGACTGAATCTTCCTACTGTCTATGTTTTAACCATTCCTGTGACACTAGTTATAGATTCCGATGCTTCACTTCAGGTTGACTGTATCCCTCTGACCTTCTTGTTGACGATGATACACAGAAATTGCATCGTAATTAAATTGAAAAGGCACAATGCCGACTTAACTACAAGAAGACTGACTCTTCTTACTGTCTATGATTTGAACCATTCCTGTGAAACTAGATATAGATTCCGATGCTTCACTATAGGCTTACTGTATCCCTTGGACCATCTTATTGACGATGAAACACAGAAATTGCATCGGAATTAAATACAAAAGGCACAATGCCGACTTAAGTACAAGTAGACTGACCCTTCTTACTGACTATGTTTTGAACCATTCCTGTGACACTAGTTATAGATTCCGATGCTTCACTATAGGTTTACTGTATCCCTTGGACCATCTTATTCACGATGAAACACAGAAATTGCATCGGAATTAAATACAAAAGGCACAATGCCGACTTAAGTACAAGAAGACTGACCCTTCTTACTGTCTATGCTTTTAACCATTCCTGTGACACTAGTTATAGATCCCGATGCATCACTTCAGGTTTACTGTATCCCTCTGACCTTCTTATAGACGATGATACACTGAAATTACATCGGAATTAAATACAAAAGTCACAATATCGACTTAAGTACAAGAAGACTGACTCTTCTTACAGACTATGTTGTGAACCGTTCCTGAGACACTAGTTATAGACTCCGATGCTTCACTTCAGGTTTACTGTATCCCTCTGACCTTCTTATTGACGATGAAACACAGAAATTGCATCAGAATTAAATGTAAAATGCACAATGCCGACTTAAGTACAATAAGATTGACTCTTCTTACGGTCTATTATTTTAACCATTCCTGTGACACTAGTTACAGATTCCAATGCTTCACTTGAGGTGTACTGTATCGCTTGGACCTACTTATTGACGATGAAACACAGAAATTGCATCGGAATTAAATACAAAAGGCACAATGCCGACTTAAGTACTAGTCGACTGACTCTTCATACTGTCTACGATTTGAACCATTCCTGTGACACTAGTTATAGATTCTGATACTTCACTTCAGGTTTACTGTATCCCTCTGACCTTCTTATTGACGATGAAACACAGAAATTGCATCGGAATTAAATACAAAAGGCACAATGCCGACTTAAGTACAAGAAAACTGACTCTTCTTACTGACTATGTTTTGAACCATTCCTGTGACACTAGTTATAGACTCCGATGCTTCACTTCAGGTTTACTGTATCCCTCTGCCCTTCTTATTGATGATGCAACACAGAAATTGCATCGGAATTAAATAGAAAAGGCACAATGCCGATTTAAGTAAAAGAAGACTGACTCATCCTACTGTCTATGTTTTGAACCATTCCTGTGACACTATTTATAGATTCCGATTCTTCACTTCAGGTTTACTGTATCCCTCTGACCTTCTTATTGACATTGTAACACAGAAATTGCATCGGAATTAAATACAAAAGGCACAATGCCGACTCAAGTACAAGAAAACTGACTCTTCCTATTGTCTATGTTTTGAACTATTCCTGTGACACTAGTTATAGATTCCGATGATTCACTTCAGGTGTACTGTATCCCTCTGACCTTATTATTGACGATGAAACACAGATATTGCATCGGAATTAAATATAAAACGCACAATGCCGACTTAAGTACAAGAAGACTGACTGCTCTTACTGACTATGTTTTGAACCATTCCTGTGACACTACTTATAGACTCCGATGCTTCACTTCAGGTTTACTGTATCCCTCCGACCTTCTTGTTGATGATGAAACACAGAAATTGCATCGGAATTAAATAGAAAAGGCACAATGCCGACCTAAGTACAAGAAGACTGACTCTTCCTACTGTCTATGATTTGAACCATCCCTGTAACACTAGTTATAGATTCTGATGCTTCACATTAGGTTTACTGTATCCCTTTTACCTTCTTATTGACGATGCAACACAGAAATTGCATCGGAATTAAATACAAAAGGCAAAATGCCGATTTAAGTACAAGAAGACTGACTCTTCCTACTGACTATGCTTTGAACCATTCCTGTTACACTAGTTATAGACTCCGATGCTTCACTTCAGGTTTACTGTATCCCTCTGACCTTCTTATTGATGATGCAACACAGAATTTGCATCAGAATTAAATACAAAAGGCACAATGCAGACTCAAGTACAAGAAGACTGACTCTTCCAACTGTCTATGCTTCGTACCATTCCTGCGACACTAGTTATAGATTCCGATGCTTCAATTCAGGTTTACTGTATCCCTCTGACCTTCTTATTGACGATGAAACACAGAAAATCCATCGGAATTATATACAAAAGGCACAACGGCGACTGAAGTACAAGAAGACTGACTCTTCCTACTGTCTATGTTTTAACCATTCCTGTGACTCTAGTTATAGATTCCGATGCTTCACTTCAGGTTTACTGCATCCCTCTGACCTTCGCATTGACGATAAAACACAGATATTGCATCGGAATTAAATGGAAAAGGCACAATGCCGACTTAAGTACAAGAAGACTGCCTCTTCCTACTGTCTATGTTTTGTACCATCCCTGTAACACTAGTTATAGATTCTGATGCTTCACATTAGGTTTACTGTATCCCTTGGACCTTCTTATTGACGATGCAACACAGAAATTGCATCGGTATTAAATACAAAAGGCAAAATGCCGACTTAAGTACAAGAAGACTGACTCTTCTTACTGACTATGTTTCGAACCATTCCTGTGACAGTAGTTATAGACTCCGATGCTTCACTTCAGGTTTACTGTATCCCTCTGACCTTCTTATTGATGATGCTACACAGAATTTGCATCGGAATTAAATACAAAAGGCACAATGCAGACTCAAGTACAAGAAGACTGACTCTTCTTAGTGACTATGTTTTGAACCATTCCTGTGACACTAGTTATGGATTCCGATGCCTCACTTCAGGTTTACTGTATCCCTTGGACCTTCTTACTGATAATGAAACACAGAAATGGCATCGTAATTAAATAGAAAAGGCACAATGTCGACTTAAGTACAAGAAGACTGACTCTTCTTACTCTCTATGTTTTGAACCATTCCTGTGACACTAGTTATAGATTCCGTTGCTTCACTTCAGGTTTACTGTATCCCTCTGACTTTCGTATTGGCGATGAAACACAGATATTGCATCGGAATTAAATAGAAACGGCACAATGCCGACTTTAGTACAAGAAGACTGACTCTTCTTACTGACTATGCTTTGAACCATTCCTGTGACACTAGTAATAGACTCCGATGCGTCACTTCAGGTTTACTGTATCCCTCTGACCTTCTTATTGATGATGCAACACAGAAATTGCATCGGAATTAAATAGAAAAGGCACAATGCCGACTTAAGTACAAGAAGACTCACTCATCCTACTGTCTATGTTTTGAACAATTCCTGTGACACTAGTTATAGATTCCGATGCTTCACTTCAGGTTTACTGTATCCCTCTGACCTTCTTATAGACGATGAAACACAGAAATTGCATCGGAATTAAATACAAAAGGCACAATGCCGACTCAAGTACAAGAAGACTGACTCTTCCTACTGTCTATGTTTTGAACAATTCCTGTGACACTAGTTATAGATTCCGATTCTTCACTTCAGGTTTACTGTATCCCTCTGACCTTCTTATTGACGATGAAACACAGAAATTGCTTCGGAATTAAATAGAAAAGGCACAATGCCGACTTACGTACAAGAAGATTGACTTTTCTTTCTGTCTATTATTTGAACCATTCCTGTGACACTAGTTATAGATTCCGATGCTTCACTTCAGGTGTACTGTATCCCTTGGACCTACTTATTATCGATGAAACACAGAAATTGCATAGGAATTAAATACAAAGGGCACAATGCCGACTCAAGTACAAGAAGACTGTCCTTTCTTACTGACTATGTTTGAACCATTCCTGTGACACCATTTATAGATTCCGATGCTTCACTTCAGGTGTACTGCATCCCTTGGACCTTCTTATTGACGATGAAACACAGAAATTGCATCGGAATTAAATAGAAAGGGCACAATGCCGACTTAAGTACAAGAAGACTGACTCTTCTTACTTACTATGTTTTGAACCATTCCTGTGACTCCAGTTATGGATTCCGATGCCTCACTTCAGGTTAACTGTATCTCGTGGACCTTCTTATTGATAATGAAACACAGAAATGGCATCGCAATTAAATAGAAAAGGCACAATGCCGACTTTAGTACAAGAAGATTGACTCTTCTGTCTGTCTATTATTTGAACCATTCCTGTGACACTAGTTATAGATTCCGATGCTTCACTTCAGGTGTACTGCATCCCTTGGATCCTCTTATTGACGATGAAAAACAGAAATTGCATCGATATGAAATAGAAAATGCACAATGCCGACTTAAGTACAAGTAGACTGACTCTTCTTTGTGTCTATGTTTTGAACCATTCCTGTGACACTAGTTATAGATTCTGATGCTTCACCTCAGGTTTACTGTATCCCTCTGACCCTCTTATTGACGATGAAACACAGAAATTGCATCGGAATTAAATACAAAAGCCACAATGCCGACTTAAGTACAAGTAGACTGACCCTTCTTACTGACTATGATTAAACCATTCCTGTGACACTAGTTATAGATTCCGATGCTTCACTATAGGTTTACTGTATCCCTTGGACCATCTTATTGACGATGAAACACAGAAATTGATTCGGAATTAAATACAAAAGGCACAATGCCGACTTAAGTACAAGAAGACTGACTCTTCTTACTGACTATGTTTGAACCATTCCTGTGACACTAGTTAAAGACTCCGATGCTTCACTTCAGGTTTACTGTATTCCTCTGACCTTCTTATTGATGATGAAACACAGATATTGCATCAGAATTAAATAGAAAAAGCACAATGCAGACTTAAGTACAAGAAGACTTACACTTCTTACTGTCTATGTTTTGAAGCGAACCTGTGACACTAGTTATAGATTCCGATGCTTCACTTCAGGTTTACTGTATCCCTTGGACCTTCTTATTGACGATGAAACACCGAAATTGCATCGGAATTAAATACGAAATCCACAATGCCAACATAAGTACAAGAAGACTGACTCTTCTTACTGCCTATGTTTTGAACCATTCCTGTGACACCACTTATTAATTCCGATGCTTCAGTTCAGGTTTACTGTACCCCTCAGACCTTCTTATTGACGTTGAAACACAGAAATTGCATCGGAATTAAATACAAAAGGCACAATGCCGACTTAAGTACAAGAAGACTGACTCTTCCTACTATCTATGTTTTGAACCACCCCTGTGACACTAGTTATAGATTCCGATGCTTCACTTCTGGTTTACTGCATCCCTCTGACCTTCTTATTCACGATAAAACACAGAAATTGCATCGGAATTAAATAGAAAAGGCACAATGCTGACTTAAGTACAAGAAGACTGACTCATCCTACTGTCTATGTTTTGAACAATTCGTGTGACACTAGTTATAGATTCCGATGCTTCACTTCAGGTTTACTGTATCCCTCTGACCTTCTTATAGACGATGAAACACAGAAATTGCATCGGAATTAAATACAAAGGGCACAATGCCGACTCAAGTACAAGAAGACTGACTCTTCCTACTGTCTATGTTTTGAACAATTCCTGTGACACTAGTTATAGATTCCGATGCTTCACTTCAGGTTTACTGTATCCCTCTGACCTTCTTATTGACGATGAAACACAGAAATTGCTTCGGAATTAAATAGAAAAGGCACAATGCCGACTTACGTACAAGAAGATTGACTCTTCTTTCTGTCTATTATTTGAACCATTCCTGTGACACTAGTTATAGATTCCGATGCTTCACTTCAGGTGTACTGTATCCCTTGGACCTACTTATTATCGATGAAACACAGAAATTGCATCGGAATTAAATACAAAGGGCACAATGCCGTTTCAAGTACAAGAAGACTGTCCCTTCTTACTGACTATGTTTGAACCATTCCTGTGACACCATTTATAGATTCCGATGCTTCACTTCAGGTGTACTGCATCCCTTGGACCTTCTTATTGACGATGAAACACAGAAATTGCATCGGAATTAAATAGAAAGGGCACAATGCCGACTTAAGTACAAGAAGACTGACTCTTCTTACTTACTATGTTTTGAACCATTCCTGTGACTCCAGTTATGGATTCCGATGCCTCACTTCAGGTTAACTGTATCTCGTGGACCTTCTTATTGATAATGAAACACAGAAATGGCATCGCAATTAAATAGAAAAGGCACAATGCCGACTTTAGTACAAGAAGATTGACTCTTCTGTCTGTCTATTATTTGAACCATTCCTGTGACACTAGTTATAGATTCCGATGCTTCACTTCAGGTGTACTGCATCCCTTGGATCCTCTTATTGACGATGAAAAACAGAAATTGCATCGATATGAAATAGAAAATGCACAATGCCGACTTAAGTACAAGTAGACTGACTCTTCTTTGTGTCTATGTTTTGAACCATTCCTGTGACACTAGTTATAGATTCTGATGCTTCACCTCAGGTTTACTGTATCCCTCTGACCCTCTTATTGACGATGAAACACAGAAATTGCATCGGAATTAAATACAAAAGCCACAATGCCGACTTAAGTACAAGTAAACTGACCCTTCTTACTGACTATGATTAAACCATTCCTGTGACACTAGTTATAGATTCCGATGCTTCACTATAGGTTTACTGTATCCCTTGGACCATCTTATTGACGATGAAACACAGAAATTGATTCGGAATTAAATACAAATGGCACAATGCCGACTTAAGTACAAGAAGACTGACTCTTCTTACTGACTATGTTTGAACCATTCCTGTGACACTAGTTAAAGACTCCGATGCTTCACTTCAGGTTTACTGTATTCCTCTGACCTTCTTATTGATGATGAAACACAGATATTGCATCAGAATTAAATAGAAAAAGCACAATGCAGACTTAAGTACAAGAAGACTTACACTTCTTACTGTCTATGTTTTGAAGCGAACCTGTGACACTAGTTATAGATTCCGATGCTTCACTTCAGGTTTACTGTATCCCTTGGACCTTCTTATTGACGATGAAACACCGAAATTGCATCGGAATTAAATACGAAATCCACAATGCCAACATAAGTACAAGAAGACTGACTCTTCTTACTGCCTATGTTTTGAACCATTCCTGTGACACCACTTATTAATTCCGATGCTTCAGTTCAGGTTTACTGTACCCCTCAGACCTTCTTATTGACGTTGAAACACAGAAATTGCATCGGAATTAAATACAAAAGGCACAATGCCGACTTAAGTACAAGAAGACTGACTCTTCCTACTATCTATGTTTTGAACCACCCCTGTGACACTAGTTATAGATTCCGATGCTTCACTTCTGGTTTACTGCATCCCTCTGACCTTCTTATTCACGATAAAACACAGAAATTGCATCGGAATTAAATAGAAAAGGCACAATGCTGACTTAAGTACAAGAAGACTGACTCATCCTACTGTCTATGTTTTGAACAATTCGTGTGACACTAGTTATAGATTCCGATGCTTCACTTCAGGTTTACTGTATCCCTCTGACCTTCTTATAGACGATGAAACACAGAAATTGCATCGGAATTAAATACAAAGGGCACAATGCCGACTCAAGTACAAGAAGACTGACTCTTCCTACTGTCTATGTTTTGAACAATTCCTGTGACACTAGTTATAGATTCCGATGCTTCACTTCAGGTTTACTGTATCCCTCTGACCTTCTTATTGACGATGAAACACAGAAATTGCTTCGGAATTAAATAGAAAAGGCACAAGGCCGACTTACGTACAAGAAGATTGACTCTTCTTTCTGTCTATTATTTGAACCATTCCTGTGACACTAGTTATAGATTCCGATGCTTCACTTCAGGTGTACTGTATCCCTTGGACCTACTTATTATCGATGAAACACAGAAATTGCATCGGAATTAAATACAAAGGGCACAATGCCGTTTCAAGTACAAGAAGACTGTCCCTTCTTACTGACTATGTTTGAACCATTCCTGTGACACCATTTATAGATTCCGATGCTTCACTTCAGGTGTACTGCATCCCTTGGACCTTCTTATTGACGATGAAACACAGAAATTGCATCGGAATTAAATAGAAAGGGCACAATGCCGACTTAAGTACAAGAAGACTGACTCTTCTTACTTACTATGTTTTGAACCATTCCTGTGACTCCAGTTATGGATTCCGATGCCTCACTTCAGGTTTACTGTATCTCTTGGACCTTCTTATTGGTAATGAAACACAGAAATGGCATCGCAATTAAATAGAAAAGGCACAATGCCTACTTTAGTACAAGAAGATTGACTCTTCTGTCTGTCTATTATTTGAACCATTCCTGTGACACTAGTTATAGATTCCGATGCTTCACTTCAGGTGTACTGCATCCCTTGGATCCTCTTATTGACGATGAAAAACAGAAATTGCATCGGAATGAAATAGAAAATGCACAATGCCGACTTAAGTACAAGTAGACTGACTCTTCTTAGTGTCTATGTTTTGAAACATTCCTGTGACACTAGTTATAGATTCTGATGCTTCACTTCAGGTTTACTGTATCCCTCTGACCTTCTTATTGACGATAAAACACAGAAATTGCATCGGAATTAAATAGAAAAGGCACAATGCCGACTTAAGTACAAGAAAACTGACTCTTCTTTCTGACTATGTTTTGAACCATTCCTGTGACAATAGTTATAGACTCCGATGCTTCACTTCAGGTTTACTGTATCCCTCTGCCCTTCTTATTGATGATGCAACACAGAAATTGCATCGGAATTAAATAGAAAAGGCACAATGCCGATTTAAGTAAAAGAAGACTGACTCATCCTACTGTCTATGTTTTGAACCATTCCTGTGACACTAGTTATAGATTGCGATTCTTCACTTCAGGTTTACTGTATCCCTCTGACCTTCTTATTGACGATGAAACACAGAAAATCCATCGGAATTATATACAAAAGGCACAACGCCGACTGAAGTACAAGAAAACTGACTGTTCCTACTGTCTATGTTTTAACCATTCCTGTAACTCTAGTTATAGATTCCGATGCTTCACTTCAGGTTTACTGCATCCCTCTGACCTTCTTATTGACGATGAAACACAGAAATTACATCGGAATTAAAGACAAAAGGCACAATGCCGACTTAAGTACAAGTAGACTGACTCTTCTTACTGTCTATGTTTCGAACCATTCCCGTGACACTAGTTATAGATTCTGATACATCACTTCAGCATCGGAATTAAATACAAAAGGCACAATGCCTTCTTAAGTACAAGAAGACTGCCTCTTCCTACTGTCTTTGTTTTGAACCATCCCTGTAACACTAGTTATAGATTCTGATGCTTCACTTCAGGTTTACTGTATCTCTCTGACCTTCTTATTGACGATGAAACACAGAAATTGCATCGGAATTAAATACAAAAGGCACAATGCCGACTTAAATACAAGAAGACTAACTCTTCCTACTGTCTATGTGTTGAACCATCCCTGTGACACAAGTTATAGATTCCGATGCTTCACTTCAGGTTCACTGTATCCCTCTGACCTTCTTATTGACGATAAAACACAGAAATTGCATCGGAATTAAATAGAAAAGGCACAATGCCGACTTAAGTCCAAGAAGACTGACTCTTCTTACTGACTATGTTTGGAACCATTTACTGTGACACTAGTTATAGATTCCGATGCCTTACTTCAGGTTTACTGTATCCCTCTGACCTTCTTATTGACGATGAAACACAGATATTGCATCGGAATTAAATAGAAAAGGCACAATGCCGATTTATGTACAAGAAGACTGACTCTTCTCACCGACTATGTTTTGAACCATTCCTGTGACACTAGTTTTTGATTCCGATGACTCACTTCAGCTTTACTGTATCCCTTGGACCTTCTTATTGATAATGAAACACAGAAATGGCATCGGAATTAAATAGAAGAGGCACAATGCCGACTTAAGTACAAGAAGACTGACTCTTTTTACTGTCTATGTTTTCAACCATTCCTGTGACACAAGTTATAGATTCCGATGCTTCACTTCAGGTTTACTCTATCCCTCTGACCCTCTTATTGACGATGAAACACAGAAATTGCATCGGAATTAAATACAAAAGCCACAATGCCGACTTAAGTACAAGAAGACTGACTCTTCTTACTGACTATGATTTGAACCATTCCTTTGACACTAGCTATAGATTCCGATACCTCACTTCAGGTTTACTGTATCCATCTGACCTTCTTATTGACGATGAAACACAGAAATTGCATCGGAATTAAATAGAAAAGGCACAATGCCGACTTTAGTACATGAAGACTGATTCTTCTTACTGACTATGTTTGAACCATTCCTGTGACACTAGTTAAAGACTCCGATGCTTCACTTCAGGTTTACTGTATCCCTCTGACCTTCTTATTGATGATGCAACACAGAAATTGCATCGGAATTAAATAGTAAAGGCAAAATGCCGACTTAAGTACAAGAAGACTGACTCATCCTACTGTCTATGTTTTGAACAATTCCTGTGACACTAGTTATAGATTCCGATGCTTCACTTCAGGTTTACTGTATCCCTCTGACATTATTATAGACGATGAAACACAGAAATTGCATCGGAATTAAATACAAAATGCACAATGCCGACTCAAGTACAAGAAGACTGACTCTTCCTACTGTCTATGTTTTGAACAATTCCTGTGGCACTAGTTATAGATTCCGATGCTTCACTTCAGGTTTACTGTATCCCTCTGACCTTCTTATTGACGATGAAACACAGAAATTGCTTCGGAATTAAATAGAAAAGGCACAATGCTGACTTACGTACAAGAAGATTGACTATTCTCTCTGTCTATTATTTGAACCATTCCTGTGACAATAGTCATAGATTCCGATGCTTCACTTCAGGTGTACTGTATCCCTTGGACCTACTTATTATCGATGAAACACAGAAATTGCATCGGAATTAAATACAAAGGGCACAATGCCGACTCAAGTAAAAGAAGACTGTCCCTTCTTACTGACTATGTTTGAACCATTCCTGTGACACCACTTATAGATTCCGATGCTTCACTTCAGGTGTACTGCATCCCTTGGACCTTCTTATTGACGATGAAACACAGAAATTGCATCGGAATTAAATAGAAAGGGCACAATGCCGACTTAAGTACAAGAAGACTGACTCTTCTTACTTACTATGTTTTGATCCATTCCTGTGACTCCAGTTATGGATTCCGATGCCTCACTTCAGGTTTACTGTATCTCTTGGACCTTCTTATTGATAATGAAACACAGAAATGGCATCGCAATTAAATAGAAAAGGCACAATGCCGACTTTAGTACAAGAAGATTGACTCTTCTGTCTGTCTATTATTTGAACCATTCCTGTGACACTAGTTATAGATTCCGATGCTTCACTTCAGGTGTACTGCATCCCTTGGATCCTCTTATTGACGATGAAAAACAGAAATTGCATCGGAATGAAATAGAAAATGCACAATGCCGACTTAAGTACAAGTAGACTGACTCTTCTTAGTGTCTATGTTTTGAACCATTCCTGTGACACTAGTTATAGATTCTGATGCTTCACTTCAGGTTTACTGTATCCCTCTGACCCTCTTATTGACGATGAAACACAGAAATTGCATCGGAATTAAATACAAAAGCCACAATGCCGACTTAAGTGCATGTAGACTGACCCTTCATACTGACTATGTTTGAACCATTCCTGTGACACTAGTTATAGATTCCGATGCTTCACTATAGGTTTACTGTATCACTTGGACCATCTTATTGACGATGAAACATAGAAATTGATTCGGAATTAAATACAAAAGGCACAAAGCCGACTTAAGTACAAGAAGACTGACTCTTCTTACTGACTATGTTTGAACCATTCCTGTGACACTAGTTAAAGACTCCGATGCTTCACTTCAGGTTTACTGTATTCCTCTGAACTTCTTATTGATTATGAAACACCGAAATTGAATCGGAATTAAATACGAAATCCACAATGCCAACATAAGTACAATAAGACTGACTCTTCTTACTGACTATGTTTTGAACCATTCCCGTGAAACTAGTTATAGATTCCGTATTCTCACTTCAGGTTTACTGTATCCCTTGGACCTTCTTATTGACGATGAAACACAGAGTTTGCATTGGAGTTAAATACAAAAGGCACAATGCCGACTGAAGTACAAGAAGACTGCCTCTCCCTACTGTCTATGTATTGAACCATCCCTGTGACACTAGCTATAGATTCGGATGCTTCCTTCAGGTTTACTGTATCTCTCTGACCTACTTATTGACGATAAAACACAGAAATTGCATCGGAATTAAATAGAAAAGGCACAATGCCGACTTAAGTACAAGAAGACTGACTCTTCTTACTGACTATGTTTTGAACCATTCCTGTGACACTAGTTATAGATTCCGATGCCTTACTTCAGGTTTACTGTATCCCTCTGACCTCATTATTGACGATGAAACACAGATATTGCATCGGAATTAAATAGAAAAGGCACAATGCCGATTTAAGTACAAGAAGACTGACTCTTCTTACCGACTATGTTTTGAACCATTCCTGTGACACTAGTTATGGATTCCGATGACTCACTTCAGCTTTACTGTATCCCTTGGACCTTCTTATTGATAATGAAACACAGAAATGGCATCGTAATTAATTAGAAAAGGCACAATGCCGACTTAAGTACAAGAAGACTGACTCTTTTTACTGTCTATGTTTTCAACCATTCCTGTGACACTAGTTATAGATTCCGATGCTTCAATTCAGGTTTACTGTATCCCTCTGACACTCTTATTGACGATGAAACACAGAAATTGCATCGGAATTAAATACAAAAGCCACAATGCCGACTTAAGTACAAGAAGACTGACTCTTGTTACTGACTATGATTTGAACCATTCCTGTGACACTAGTTATAGATTCCGATGCCTCACTTCAGGTTTACTGTATCCATCTGACCTTCTTATTGACGATGAAACACAGAAATTGCATCGGAATTAAATAGAAAAGGCACAATGCTGACTTAAGTACAAGAAGACTGACTCTTCTTACTGACTATGTTTGAACCATTCCTGTGACACTAGTTAAAGACTCCGATGCTTTACTTCAGGTTTACTGTATCCCTCTGACCGTCATATTTATGATGCAACACAGAAATTGCATCGGAATTAAATAGAAAAGGCACAATGCCGACTTAAGTACAAGAAGACTGACTCATCCTACTGTCTATGTTTTGAACAATTCCTGTGACACTAGTTATAGATTCCGATGCTTCACTTCAGGTTTACTGTATCCCTCTGACCCTCTTATTGACGATGAAACACAGATATTGCATCGGAATTAAATACAAAAGGCACAATGCCGACTCAAGTTCAAGAAGACTGACTCTTCCTACTGTCTATGTTTTGAACAATTCCTGTGACACTGGTTATAGATTCCGATGCTTCACTTCAGGTTTACTGTATCCCTCTGACTTTCTTATTGACGATGAAACACAGAAATTGCTTCGGAATTAAATAGAAAAGGCACAATGCCGACTTACGTACAAGAAGATTGACTCTTCTTTCTGTCTATTATTTGAACCATTCCTGTGACACTACTTATGGATTCCGATGATTCACTTCAGGTGTACTGTATCCCTTGGACCTACTTATTATCGATGAAACACAGAAATTGCATCGGAATTAAATACAAAGGGCACAATGCCGACTTAAGTACATGTAGACTGACTCTTCTTACTGTCTATGTTTTGAACCATTCCTGTGACACTAGTTATAGATTCTGATACAACACTTCAGGTTTACTGTATCCCTCTGACCTTCTTATTGACGATGAAACACAGAAATTGCATCGGAATTAAATAGAAAAGGCACAATGCCGACTTAAGTACAAGAAGACTGACTCTTCTTACTGACTATGTTTGAACCATTCCTGTGACACTAGTTAAAGACTCCGATGCTTCACTTCAGGTTTACTGTATCCCTCTGACCTTCTTATTGATATTGAAACACAGAAATTGCATCGGAATTAGATAGAAAAAGCACAATGCCGACTTAAGTACAAGAAGACTTACTCTTCTTACTGCCTATGTTTTGAACCGAACCTGTGACACTAGTTATAGATTCCGATGCTTCACTTCAGGTTTACTGTATCCCTTGGACCTTCTTATTGACGATGAAACACCGAAATTGCATCGGAATTAAATAGGAAAGGCACAATGCCGACTCAAGTACAAGAAGACTGTCCCTTCTTACTGACTATGTTTGAACCATTCCTGTGACACCATTTATAGATTCCGATGCTTCACTTCAGGTGTACTGCATCCCTTGGACCTTCTTATTGACGATGAAACACAGAAATTGCATCGGAATTAAATAGAATGGGCACAATGGCGACTTAAGTACAAGAAGACTGACTCTTCTTACTTACTATGTTTTGAACCATTCCTGTGACACCAGTTATGGATTCCGATGCCTCACTTCAGGTTTACTTTATCTCTTGGATCTTCTTATTGATAATGAAACACAGAAATGCCATCGCAATTAAATAGAAAAGGCACAATGCCGACTTTAGTACAAGAGGATTGACTCTTCTTTCTGTCTATTATTTGAACCATTCCTGTGACACTAGTTATAGATTCCGATGCTTCACTTCAGGTGTACTGCATCCCTTGGACCCTCTTATTGTCGATGAAAAACAGGAATTGCATCGGAATGAAATAGAATATGCACAATGAAGACTTAAGTACAAGTAGACTGACTCTTCTTAGTGTCTATGTTTTGAACCATTCCTGTGACACTAGTTATAGATTCTGATGCTTCACTTCAGGTTTATTGTATCCCTCTGACCCTCTTATTGACGATGAAACACAGAAATTGCATCGGAATTAAATACAAAAGCCACAATGCCGACTTAAGTACAAGAAGACTGACTCTTCTTACTGACAATGATTTGAACCATTCCTGTGACACTAGTTATAGATTCCGATGCCTCACTTCAGGTTTACTGTATCCATCTGACCTTCTTATTGACGATGAAACACAGAAATTGCATCGGAATTAAATAGAAAAGGCACAATGCCGACTTAAGTACAAGAAGACTGACTCTTCTTACTGACTATGTTTGAACCATTCCTGTGACACTAGTTAAAGACTCCGATGCTTCACTTCAGGTTTACTGTATTCCTCTGACCTTCTTATTGATGATGAAACACAGATATTGCATCAGATTTAAATAGAAAAAGCACAATGCCGACTTAAGTACAAGAAGACTGACTCTTCTTACTGACTATGTTTTGAACCATTCCCGTGAAACTAGTTATAGATTCCGTATTCTCACTTCAGGTTTACTGTATCCCTTGGACCTTCTTATTGACGATGAAACACAGAGTTTGCATTGGAGTTAAATACAAAAGGCACAATGCCGACTTAAGTACAAGTAGACTGACTCTTCATACTGTCTATGTTTTGAACCATTCCTGTGACACTAGTTTTAGATTCTGATACTTCACTTCAGCATCGGAATTAAATGGAAAAGGCACAATGCCGACTGAAGTACAAGAAGACTGCCTCTCCCTACTGTCTATGTATTGAACCATCCCTGTGACACTAGTTATAGATTCGGATGCTTCCTTCAGGTTTACTGTATCTCTCTGACCTACTTATTGACGATAAAACACAGAAATTGCATCGGAATTAAATAGAAAAGGCACAATGCCGACTTAAGTACAAGAAGACTGACTCTTCTTACTGACTATGTTTTGAACCATTCCTGTGACACTAGTTATAGATTCCGATGCCTTACTTCAGGTTTACTGTATCCCTCTGACCTTATTATTGACGATGAAACACAGATATTGCATCGGAATTAAATAGAAAAGACACAATGCCGATTTAAGTACAAGAAGACTGACTCTTCTTACCGACTATGTTTTGAACCATTCCTGTGACACTAGTTATGGATTCCGATGACTCACTTCAGCTTTACTGTATCCCTTGGACCTTCTTATTGATAATGAAACACAGAAATAGCATCGTAATTAATTAGAAAAGGCACAATGCCGACCTAAGTACAAGAAGACTGACTCTTTTTACTGTCTATGTTTTCAACCATTCCTGTGACACTAGTTATAGATTCCGATGCTTCAATACACGTTTACTGTATCCCTCTACACTCTTATTGACGATGAAACACAGAAATTGCATCGGAATTAAATTCAAAAGCCGCAATGCCGACTTAAGTACAAGAAGACTGACTCTTGTTACTGACTATGATTTGAACCATTCCTGTGACACTAGTTATAGATTCCGATGCCTCACTTCAGGTTTACTGTATCCATCTGACCTTCTTATTGACGATGAAACACAGAAATTGCATCGGAATTAAATAGAAAAGGCACAATGCCGACTTAAGTACAAGAAGACTGACTCTTCTTACTGACTATGTTTGAACCATTCCTGTGACACTAGTTAAAGACTCCGATGCTTCACTTCAGGTTTACTGTATCCCTCTGACCGTCTTATTTATGATGCAACACAAAATTGCATCGGAATTAAATAGAAAAGGCACAATGCCGACTTAAGTACAAGAAGACTGACTCATCCTACTGTCTATGTTTTGAACAATTCCTGTGACACTAGTTATAGATTCCGATGCTTCACTTCAGGTTTACTGTATCCCTCTGACCTTCTTATAGACGATGAAACACAGAAATTGCATCGCAATTAAATACTAAAGGCACAATGCCGACTCAAGTTCAAGAAGACTGACTCTTCCTACTGTCTATGTTTTGAACAATTCCTGTGACACTAGTTATAGATTCCGATGCTTCACTTCAGGTTTACTGTATCCCTCTGACCTTCTTATTGACGATGAAACACAGAAATTGCTTCGGAATTAAATAGAAAAGGCACAATGCCGACTTACGTACAAGAAGATTGACTCTTCTTTCTGTCTATTATTTGAACCAATCCTGTGACACTATTTATCGATTCCGTTGCTTCACTTCAGGTGTACTTTATCCCTTGGACCTACTTATTATCGAAGAAACACAGAAATTGCATCGGAATTAAATACAAAGGGCACAATGCCGACTTAAGTACATGTAGACTGACTCTTCTTACTGTCTATGTTTTGAACCATTCCTGTGACACTAGTTATAGATTCTGATAATACACTTCAGGTTTACTGTATCCCTCTGACCTTCTTATTGACGATGAAACACAGAAATTTCATCGGAATTAAATACAAAAGGCACATTGCCGACTTAAGTACATGAAGACTGACTCTTCTTACTGACTAAGTTTTGAACCATTCCTGTGACACTAGTTAAAGACTCCGATGCTTCACTTCAGGTTTACTGTATCCCTCTGACCTTCTTATTGATATTGAAACACAGAAATTGCATCGGAATTAAATAGAAAAGGCACAATGCCGACTTAAGTACAAGAAGACTTACTCTTCTTACTGCCTATGTTTTGAACCGAACCTGTGACACTAATTATAGATTCCGATGCTTCACTTCAGGTTTACTGTATCCCTTGGACCTTCTTATTGACGATGAAACACCGAAATTGCATCGGAATTAAATAGGAAAGGCACAATGCCGACTCAAGTACAAGAAGACTGTCCCTTCTTACTGACTATGTTTGAACCATTCCTGTGACACCATTTATAGATTCCGATGCTTCACTTCAGGTGTACTGCATCCCTTGGACCTTCTTATTGACGATGAAACACAGAAATTGCATCGGAATTAAATAGAATGGGCACAATGCCGACTTAAGTACAAGAAGACTGACTCTTCTTACTTACTATGTTTTGAACCATTCCTGTGACACCAGTTATGGATTCCGATGCCTCACTACAGGTTTACTTTATCTCTTGGATCTTCTTATTGATAATGAAACACAGAAATGCCATCGCAGTTAAATAGAAAAGGCACAATGCCGACTTCAGTACAAGAGGATTGACTCTTCTTTCTGTCTATTATTTGAACCATTCCTGTGACACTAGTTATAGATTCCGATGCTTCACTTCAGGTGTACTGCATCCCTTGGACCCTCTTATTGACGATGAAAAACAGAAATTGCATCGGAATGAAATAGAAAATGCACAATGCCGACTTAAGTACAAGTAGACTGACTCTTCTTAGTGTATATATTTTGAACCATTCCTGTGACACTAGTTATAGATTCTGATGCTTCACTTCAGGTTTACTGTATCCCTCTGACTCTCTTATTGACGATGAAACACAGAAATTGCATCGGAATTAAATACAAAAGCCACAATGCCGACTTAAGTACAAGAAGACTGACTCTTCTTACTGACAATGATTTGAACCATTCCTGTGACACTAGTTATAGATTCCGATGCCTCACTTCAGGTTTACTGTATCCATCTGACCTTCTTATTGACGATGAAACACAGAAATTGCATCGGAATTAAATAGAAAAGGCACAATGCCGACTTAAGTACAAGAAGACTGACTCTTCTTACTGACTATGTTTGAACCATTCCTGTGACACTAGTTAAAGACTCCGATGCTTCACTTCAGGTTTACTGTATCCCTCTGACCTTCTTATTGATATTGAAACACAGAAATTGCATCGGAATTAAATAGAAAAGGCACAATGCCGACTTAAGTACAAGAAGACTTACTCTTCTTACCGCCTATGTTTTGAACCGAACCTGTGACACTAATTATAGATTCCGATGCTTCACTTCAGGTTTACTGTATCCCTTGGACCTTCTTATTGACGATGAAACACCGAAATTGCATCGGAATTAAATAGGAAAGGCACAATGCCGACTCAAGTACAAGAAGACTGTCCCTTCTTACTGACTATGTTTGAACCATTCCTGTGACACCATTTATAGATTCCGATGCTTCACTTCAGGTGTACTGCATCCCTTGGACCTTCTTATTGACGATGAAACACAGAAATTGCATCGGAATTAAATAGAATGGGCACAATGCCGACTTAAGTACAAGAAGACTGACTCTTCTTACTTACTATGTTTTGAACCATTCCTGTGACACCAGTTATGGATTCCGATGCCTCACTACAGGTTTACTTTATCTCTTGGATCTTCTTATTGATAATGAAACACAGAAATGCCATCGCAGTTAAATAGAAAAGGCACAATGCCGACTTCAGTACAAGAGGATTGACTCTTCTTTCTGTCTATTATTTGAACCATTCCTGTGACACTAGTTATAGATTCCGATGCTTCACTTCAGGTGTACTGCATCCCTTGGACCCTCTTATTGACGATGAAAAACAGAAATTGCATCGGAATGAAATAGAAAATGCACAATGCCGACTTAAGTACAAGTAGACTGACTCTTCTTAGTGTATATATTTTGAACCATTCCTGTGACACTAGTTATAGATTCTGATGCTTCACTTCAGGTTTACTGTATCCCTCTGACTCTCTTATTGACGATGAAACACAGAAATTGCATCGGAATTAAATAGAAAAGGCACAATGCCGACTTAAGTACAAGAAGACTGACTCTTCTTACTGACTATGTTTGAACCATTCCTGTGACACTAGTTAAAGACTCCGATGCTTCACTTCAGGTTTACTGTATCCCTCTGACCGTCTTATTTATGATGCAACACAAAATTGCATCGGAATTAAATAGAAAAGGCACAATGCCGACTTAAGTACAAGAAGACTGACTCATCCTACTGTCTATGTTTTGAACAATTCCTGTGACACTAGTTATAGATTCCGATGCTTCACTTCAGGTTTACTGTATCCCTCTGACCTTCTTATAGACGATGAAACACAGAAATTGCATCGCAATTAAATACTAAAGGCACAATGCCGACTCAAGTTCAAGAAGACTGACTCTTCCTACTGTCTATGTTTTGAACAATTCCTGTGACACTAGTTATAGATTCCGATGCTTCACTTCAGGTTTACTGTATCCCTCTGACCTTCTTATTGACGATGAAACACAGAAATTGCTTCGGAATTAAATAGAAAAGGCACAATGCCGACTTACGTACAAGAAGATTGACTCTTCTTTCTGTCTATTATTTGAACCAATCCTGTGACACTATTTATAGATTCCGTTGCTTCACTTCAGGTGTACTGTATCCCTTGGACCTACTTATTATCGAAGAAACACAGAAATTGAATCGGAATTAAATACAAAGGGCACAATGCCGACTTAAGTACATGTAGACTGACTCTTCTTACTGTCTATGTTTTGAACCATTCCTGTGACACTAGTTAAAGACTCCGATGCTTCACTTCAGGTTTACTGTATCCCTCTGACCTTCTTATTGACGATGAAACACAGAAATTTCATCGGAATTAAATACAAAAGGCACATTGCCGACTTAAGTACATGAAGACTGACTCTTCTTACTGACTAAGTTTTGAACCATTCCTGTGACACTAGTTAAAGACTCCGATGCTTCACTTCAGGTTTACTGTATCCCTCTGACCTTCTTATTGATATTGAAACACAGAAATTGCATCGGAATTAAATAGAAAAGGCACAATGCCGACTTAAGTACAAGAAGACTTACTCTTCTTACTGCCTATGTTTTGAACCGAACCTGTGACACTAATTATAGATTCCGATGCTTCACTTCAGGTTTACTGTATCCCTTGGACCTTCTTATTGACGATGAAACACCGAAATTGCATCGGAATTAAATAGGAAAGGCACAATGCCGACTCAAGTACAAGAAGACTGTCCCTTCTTACTGACTATGTTTGAACCATTCCTGTGACACCATTTATAGATTCCGATGCTTCACTTCAGGTGTACTGCATCCCTTGGACCTTCTTATTGACGATGAAACACAGAAATTGCATCGGAATTAAATAGAATGGGCACAATGCCGACTTAAGTACAAGAAGACTGACTCTTCTTACTTACTATGTTTTGAACCATTCCTGTGACACCAGTTATGGATTCCGATGCCTCACTACAGGTTTACTTTATCTCTTGGATCTTCTTATTGATAATGAAACACAGAAATGCCATCGCAGTTAAATAGAAAAGGCACAATGCCGACTTCAGTACAAGAGGATTGACTCTTCTTTCTGTCTATTATTTGAACCATTCCTGTGACACTAGTTATAGATTCCGATGCTTCACTTCAGGTGTACTGCATCCCTTGGACCCTCTTATTGACGATGAAAAACAGAAATTGCATCGGAATGAAATAGAAAATGCACAATGCCGACTTAAGTACAAGTAGACTGACTCTTCTTAGTGTACATATTTTGAACCATTCCTGTGACACTAGTTATAGATTCTGATGCTTCACTTCAGGTTTACTGTATCCCTCTGACTCTCTTATTGACGATGAAACACAGAAATTGCATCGGAATTAAATACAAAAGCCACAATGCCGACTTAAGTACAAGAAGACTGACTCTTCTTACTGACAATGATTTGAACCATTCCTGTGACACTAGTTATAGATTCCGATGCCTCACTTCAGGTTTACTGTATCCATCTGACCTTCTTATTGACGATGAAACACAGAAATTGCATCGGAATTAAATAGAAAAGGCACAATGCCGACTTAAGTACAAGAAGACTGACTCTTCTTACTGACTATGTTTGAACCATTCCTGTGACACTAGTTAAAGACTCCGATGCTTCACTTCAGGTTTACTGTATTCCTCTGACCTTCTTATTGATGATGAAACACAGATATTGCATCAGAATTAAATAGAAAAAGCACAATGCCGACTTAAGTACAAGAAGACTTACTCTTCTTACTGTCTATGTTTTGAACCGAACCTGTGACACTAGTTATAGATTCCGATGCTTCACTTCAGGTTTACTGTATCCCTTGGACCTTCTTATTGACGATGAAACACCGAAATCGCATCGGAATTAAATACGAAAGCACAATGCCGACTTAAGTACAAGAAGACTGTCTCCTCTTACTGACTATGTTTTGAATCATTCCTGTGACACCACTTATAGATTCCGATGCCTCACTTCAGGTTTACTGTATCCCTCCGACCTTCTTATGGACGATGAAACACAGAAATTCTATCGGAAATATATAGAAAAGGCACATGCCGACTTAAGTACAAGAAGACTGACTCTTCTTACAGACTGTGCTTTGAACCATTCCTGTGACACTAGTTATAGATTCTGAAGCTTCACTTCAGGTGTACTGCATCCCTTGGACCTTCTTATTGACGATGAAACACAGAAATTGCATCGGAATTAAATAGAATGCGCTCAATGCTGACTTAAGTACAAGAAGACTGACTGTTCTTACTGACTATGTTTTGAACCATTCCTGTGACACTAGTTATAGATTCCGATGCCTCACTTCAGGTTTACTGTATCCATCTGACCTTCTTATTGACGATGAAACACAGAAACTGCATCGGAATTAAATACAAAAGGCACAATGCCGACTTAAGTACAAGAAGACTGACTCTTCGTACTGTCTATGTTTTAAACCATTCCTGTGACACCACTTATAGATTCCGATGCTTCACTTCAGGCTTACTGTATCCCTTTGACCTTCTTATGGACGATGAGACACTGAAATTGCATCGGAAATAAATAGAAAAGGCACAATGCGGACCTAAGTACAAGAAGACTGACTCTTCTTACTGTCTGTGCTTTGAACCATTCCTGTAAAACTAGTTATAGATTCCGATGCTTCTCTTCAGGTGTACTGCATCCCGAAGACCTTCTTATTGACGATGAAACACAGAAATTGCATCGGAATTAAATAGAAAAGGCACAATGTCGACTTAAGTACAAGAAGACTGCCTCTTCTTACTGACTATGCTTTGAACCAATCCTGTAACACTAGTTATAAATTCCGATGCCTCACTTCATGTTTACTGTATCCCTTGGACCTTCTTATTGACGATGATACACCGAAATTACTTCGGAATTGAATACGAAATGCACAATGCCGACTTAAGTACAAGAAGACTGACTCTTCTTACTGCCTATGTTTTGAACCATTCCTGTGACACCACTTATTGATGCTGATGCTTCAGTTCAGGTTTACTGTACCCCTCAGACCTTCTTATTGACGATGAAACACAGAAATGGCATCGGAATTAAATACAAAAGGCACAATGCCGACTTAAGTACAAGAAGACTGACTCTTCCTACTATCTATTTTTTGAACCATCCCTGTGACACTAGTTATAGATTCCGATGCTTCACTTCTGGTTTACTGCATCCCTCTGACCTACTTATTCACGATAAATCACAGAAATTGCATCGGAATTAAATACAAAAAGCACAAAGCCGACTTAAGTACAAGAAGACTGACTGTTCTTACTGAGTATGTTTTGAACCATTCCCGTGAAACTAGTTATGGATTCCGTATTCTCACTTCAGGTTTACTGTATCCCTTGGACTTTCTTATTGACGATGAAACACAGAGTTTGCATTGGAGTTAAATCCAAAAGGCACAATGCCGACTTAAGTACAAGTAGACTGACTCTTCTTACTGTCTATGTTTTGAACCATTCTTGTGACACTAGTTATAGATTCTGATACTTCACTTCAGCATCGGAATTAAATGGAAAAGGCACAATGCCGACTGAAGTACAAGAAGACTGCTTCTCCCTACTGTCAATGTATTGAACCGTCCCTGTGACACGTGTTATAGATTCGGATGCTTCACTTCACGTTGACTGTATCTCTCTGACCTACTTATTGGCGATAAAACAAAACACAGAAATTGCATCGGAATTAAATAGAAAAGGCACAATGCCGACTTAAGTACAAGAAGACTGACTCTTCTTACTGACTATGTTTTGAACCATTCCTGTGACACTAGTTATAGATTCCGATGCTTCACTTTAAGTTTACTGTATCATTTGGACTATCTTATTGACGATGAAACACAGAAATTGCATCGGAATTAAATACAAAAAGCACAATGCCGACTTAAGTACAAGAAGACTGAGTCCTCTTACTGTCTATGCTTTTAACCATGCCTGTGACACTGGTTATAGATTCCGATGCATCACTTCAGGTTTACTGTATCCCTCTGACCTTCTTATTGACGATGAAAAACAGAAATTGCATCGGAATTAAATACGGAAGGCACAATGCCGACTTAAGTACAAGAAGACTGACTCTTCTTACTGACTATGTTTTGAACCATTCCTGTGACACTAGTTATGGATTCCGATGCCTCAGATCACGTTTACTGTATCCGTTGCACCTTCTTATTGATAATGAAACACAGAAATGGCTTCGTAATTAAATGGAAAAGGTAAAATGCCGACTTAAGTACAAGAAGACTGACTCTTCCTACTGTCTATGTTTTGAACCATTCCTGTGACACTATTTATAGATTCCGATGCTTCACTTCAGGTTTACTGTATCCCTCTGAACTTCTTATTGACGATGAAACACAGATATTGCATCGGAATGAAATAGAAAAGGCACAATGCCGACTTTAGTCCAAGAAGACTGACTCTTCTTACTGACTATGTTTTGAACCATTACTGTGACACTAGTTATAGACTCCGATACTTCACTTCAGGATTACTGTATCCCTCTGACCTTCTTATTGACGATGAAACACAGAAATTGCATCGGAATTAAATGGAAAATGCACAATGCCGACTTAAGTACAAGAAGATTGACTCTTCTTACGGTCTATTATTTGAACCATTCCTGTGACACTAGTTATAGATTCCAATGCTTCACTTCAGGTGTACTGTATTGCTTGGACCTACTTATTGACAATGAAACACAGAAATTGCATCGGAATTAAATACAAAAGGCACAATGCCGACTTAAGTACAAGAAGACTAACTCTTCCTACTGTCTATGTGTTGAACCATCCCTGTGACACTAGTTACAGATTCCGATGCTTCACTTCAGGTTTACTGTATCCCTCTGACCTTCGTATTGACGATAAAACACAGAAATTGCATCGGAATTACATAGAAAAAGCACAATGCCGACTTAAGTACAAGAAGACTGACTCTTCTTACTGACTACGTTTTGAACCATTCCTGTGACACTAGTTATGGATTCCGATGCCTCAGTTCAGGTTTACTGTATCCATTGCACCTTCTTATTGATAATGAAACTCAGAAATGGCATCGTAATTAAATAGAAAAAGCACAATACCGACTTAAGTACAAGAAGACTGACTCTTCCTACTGTCTATGTTTTGAACCATTCCTGTGACACTAGTTATAGATTCCGATGCTTCACTTCAGGTTTACTGTATCCCTCTGACCTTCTTATTGACGATGAAACACAGATATTGCATCGAAATTAAATAGAAAAGGCACAATGCCGACTTAAGTACAAGAAGACTGACTCTTCCTACTGTTTATGTTTTGAACCATTCCTGTGACACTACTTATAGACTCCGATGCTTCACTTCAGGTTTACTGTATCCCTCTGACCTTCTTATTGATGATGAAACACAGAAATTGCATCGGAATTAAAACGAAAATTCACAATGCCGACTTAAGTATAAGAAGGCTGACTCTTCTTACTGTCTATGTTTTGAACCATTCCTGTGATATTAGTTATAGATTCTGATACTTCATTCAGCATCGGAATTAAATAGAAAAGGCACAATGCCGACTTAAGTACAAGAAGGCTGCCGCTTCCTACTGTCTATGTTTTGAACCATCCCTGTGACACTAGTTGTAGATTCCGACTCTTCACTTCAGGTTTACTGTATCTCTCTGACCTTCTTATTGACTATAAAACACAGAAATTGCATCGGAATTAAATAGAAAAAGCACAATGCCGACTTAAGTACAAGAAGATTGACACTTCTTACTGTCTATGTTTTGAACCATTCCTCTGACACTAGTTATAGATTCCGATGCTTCACTTCAGATTTACTGTATCCCTCTGACCTTCTTATTGACGACGAAACAGAGAAATTGCATCGGAATTAAATGGAAAATGCACAATGCCGACTTAAGTACAAGAAGATTTACCCTTCTTACGGTCTATTATTTGAACCATTCCTGTGACACTAGTTATAGATTCCAATGGTTCACTTCAGGTGTACTGTATCGCTTGGATCTACTTATTGACGATGAAACATAGAAATTGCATCGGAATTAAATACAAAAGGCCCAATGCTGACTTAAGTACAAGTAGACTTACACTTCTTACTGTCTATGTTTTGAACCATTCCTGTGACACTAATTATAGATTCTGATTCTTCACTTCAGGTTTAATGTATCCCTTTGACTTTCTTATTGACGATGAAAGACAGAAATTGCATCGGAATTAAATACAAAAGGCACAATGCCGACTTAAGTACAAGAAGTCTAACTCTTCCCACTGTCTGTGTGTTGAACCATCCCTGTGACACTAGTTATAGATTCCGATGCTTCACTTCAGATTTACTGTATCCCTCTGACGTTCTTATTGACGACATAACACAGAAATTGCATCGGAATTAAATAGAAAAGGCACAATGCAGACTTAAGTACAAGAAGACTGACTCATCTTACTGACTATGTTTTGAACCATTCCTGTGACACTAGTTATAGATTCCGATGCCTTACTTCAGGTTTACTGTATCCCTCTGACCTTCTTATTGACGATGAAACACAGATATTGCATCGGAATTAAATAGAAAAGGCACAATGCCGACTTAAGAAAAAAAAGAAGACTGACTCTTCTTACCGACTATGTTTTGAACCATTCCTGTGACACTAGTTATGGATTCCGATGACTCACTTCAGGTTTACTGTATCCCTTGGACCTTCTTATTGATAATGAAACACAGAAATGGCATGGTAATGAAATAGAAAAGGCACAATGCCGACTTAAGTACAAGAAGACTGACTCTTCTTACTGTCTATGTTTTGAACCATTCCTGTGACCCTAGTTATAGATTCCGATGCTTCACTTCAGGTTTACTGTATCCCTCTGACCTTCTTATTGACGATGAAACACAGATATTGCATCGGAATTAAATAGAAAAGGCACAATGCCGACTTTAGTACAAGAAGACTGACTCTTCATACTGACTATGTTTTGAACCATTCCTGTGACACTAGTTATAGACTCCGATGCTTCACTTCAGGTTTACTGTATCCCTCTGACCTTCCTGTTGATGATGCAACTCAGAAATTGCATCGGAATTAAATAGAAAAGGCACAATGCCGACTTAAGTAAAAGAAGACTGACTCATCCTGCTGTCAATGTTTTGAACCATTCCTGTGACACTAGTTATAGATTCCGATGCTTCACTTTAGGTTTACTGTATCCCTTGGACCTTCTTATTGACGATGAAACACAGAAATTGCATCGGAATTAAATACAAAAGGCACAATGCCGACTTAAGTACAAGAAGACTGACTCTTCTTACTGCCTATGTTTTTAACCATTCCTGTGACACTAGTTATAGATTCCGATGCTTCACTTCAGGTTTACTGTATCCCTCTGACCTTCTTATTGACGATGAAACACAGATATTGCTACGGAATTAAATAGAAAAAGCAAAATGCCGACTTAATTACAAGAAGACTGACTCTTCCTTCTGTCTATGTTTTGAACCATTCCTCTGACACTAGTCATAGATTCCGATGCTTCACTTCAGGTTTACTGTATCCCTCTGACCTTCTTATTGACGATGAAACACAGATATTGCATCGGAATTAAATAGAAAAGGCACAATGCCGACTTTAGTACAAGAAGACTGACTCATCTTACTGACTATGTTTTGAACCATTACTGTGACACTACTTATAGACTCGGATGCTTCACTTCTGGATTACTGTATCCCTCTGACCTTCTTATAGACGATGAAACACAGAAATTGCATCGGAATTAAATGGAAAATGCACAATGCCGACTTAAGTACAAGAAGATTGAATCTTCTTACGGTCTATTATTTGAACCATTCCTGTGACACTAGTTACAGATTCCAATGCTTCACTTCAGGTGTACTGTGTCGCTTGGACCTACTTATTGACAATGAAACACAGAAATTGCATCGGAATTAAATACAAAAGGCACAATGCCGACTTAAGTACAAGCAGACTGACTCTTCTTACTGTCTATGTTTTGAACCATTCCTGTGACACTAATTATAGATTCTGATACTTCACTTCAGGTTTACTGTATCCCTTTGACCTTCTTATTGACGATGAAACACAGAAATTGCATCGGAATTAAATACAAAAGGCACAATGCCGACTTAAGTACAAGAAGACTAACTCTTCCTACTGTCTATGTGTTGAACCATCCCTGTGACACTAGTTATAGATTCCGATGCTTCACTTCAGGTTTACTGTATCCCTCTGACCTTCTTATTGACGATAAAACACAGAAATTGCATCGGAATTAAATAGAAAAGGCACAATGCCGACTTAAGTACAAGAAGACTGACTCTTCCTTCTGTCTAGGTTTTGAACCATTCCTGTGACACTAGTTATAGATTCCGATGCTTCACTTCAGGTTTACTGTATCCCTCTGACCTTCTTATTGACGATGAAACACAGATATTGCATCGGAATTAAATAGAAAAGGCACAATGCCGACTTTTGTACAAGAAGACTGACTCTTCTTACTGACTATGTTTTGAACCATTACTGTGACACTAGTTATAGTCTCCGATGCTTCACTTCAGGATTACTGTATCGCTCTGACCTTCTTATAGACGATGAAACACAGAAATTGCATCGGAATTAGATGCAAAATGCACAATGCCGACTTAAGTACAAGAAGATTGACTCTTTTTACCGTCTATTATTTGAACCATTCCTGTGACACTAGTTATAGATTCCGATGCTTCACATCAGGTTTACTGTATCCCTCTGACCTTCTTATTGACGATGAAACACAGATATTTCATCGGAATTAAATAGAAAAGGCACAATGCCGACTTAAGTAAAAGAAGACTGACTCATCCTACTGTCTATGTTTTGAACCATTCCTGTGACACTAGTTATCGATTCCGATGCTTCACTTTAGGTTTACTGTATCCCTTGTACCTTCTTATTGACGATGAAACACAGAAATTGCATCGGAATTAAATACAAAAAGCACAATGCCGACTTAAGTACAAGAAGACTGACTCTTCTTACTGCCTATGTTTTTAACCATTCCTGTGACACTAATTATAGAATCCGATGCATCACTTCAGGTTTACTGTATCCCTCTGACCTTCTTATTGATAATGAAACACAGAAATGGCATCATAATTAAATAGAAAAAGCACAATGCCGACTTAAGTACAAGAAGACTGACTCTTCTTACTGTCTATGTTTTGAACCATTCCTGTGACACTAGTTATAGATTCCGACGCTCCACTTCAGGTTTACTGTATCCCTCTGACCTTCTTATTAACGATGAAACACAGATATTGCATCGGAATTAAATAGAAAAGGCCCAATGCTGACTTAAGTACAAGTAGACTTACACTTCTTACTGTCTATGTTTTGAACCATTCCTGTGACACTAATTATAGATTCTGATACTTCACTTCAGGTTTACTGTATCCCTTTGACCTTCTTATTGACGATGAAACACAGAAATTGCATCGGAATTAAATACAAAAAGCACAATGCCGACTTAAGTACAAGAAGACTGATTCTTCTTACTGCCTATGTTTTTAACCATTCCTGTGACACTAATTATAGAATCCGATGCATCACTTCAGGTTTACTGTATCCCTCTGACCTTCTTATTGATAATGAAACACAGAAATGGCATCATAATTAAATAGAAAAAGCACAATGCCGACTTAAGGACAAGAAGACTGACTCTTCCTACTGTCTATGTTTTGAACCATTCCTGTGATACTAGTTATAGATTCCGATGCTTCACTTTAGGTTTACTGTATCCCTTGTACCTTCTTATTGACGATGAAACACAGAAATTGCTTCGGAATTAAATACAAAAAGCACAATGCCGACTTAAGTACAAGAAGACTGACTCTTCTTACTGCCTATGTTTGTAACCATTCCTGTGACACTAATTATAGAATCCGATGCATCACTTCAGGTTTACTGTATCCCTCTGACCTTCCTATTGACGATGAAACACAGAAATTGCATCGAAATTAAATACAAAAGGCACAATGCCGACTTAAGTACAAGAAGACTGACTCTTCCTTCTGTCTATGTTTTGAACCATTCCTGTGACACTAGTTATAGATTCCGATGCCTTACTTCAGGTTTACTGTATCCCTCTGACCTTCTTATTGACGATGAAACACAGATATTTCATCGGAATTAAATAGAAAAGGCACAATGCCGACTTAAGTAAAAGAAGACTGACTCATCCTACTGTCTATGCTTTGAACCATTCCTGTGACACTAGTTATAGATTCCGATGCTTCACTTTAGGTTTACTGTATCCCTTGTACCTTCTTATTGACGATGAAACACAGAAATTGCATCGGAATTAAATACAAAAAGCACAATGCCGACTTAAGTACAAGAAGACTGACTCTTCTTACTGCCTATGTTTTTAACCATTCCTGTGACACTAATTATAGAATCCGATGCATCACTTCAGGTTTACTGTATCCCTCTGACCTTCTTATTGATAATGAAACACAGAAATGGCATCATAATTAAATAGAAGAAGCACAATGCCGACTTAAGTACAAGAAGACTGACTCTTCTTACTGTCTATGTTTTGAACCATTCCTGTGACACTAGTTATAGATTCCGATGCATCCCTTCAGGTTTACTGTATCCCTCTGACCTTCTTATTGACGATGAAACACAGAAATTGCATCGGAATTAAATACAAAAGGCACAATGCCGACTTAGGTCCAAGAAGACTGACTCTTCTTACTGACTATGTTTTGAACCATTCCTGTGACACTAGTTACGGATTCCGATGCCTCAGTTAAGGTTTACTGTATCCATTGCACCTTCTTATTGATAATAAAACTCAGAAATGGCATCGTAATTAAATAGAAAAAGCACAATGTCGACTTAAGTACAAGAAGACTGACTCTTCCTGCTGTCTATGTTTTGAACCATTCCTGTGACACTAGTTATAGATTCCGATTCTTCACTTAAGGTTTACTGTATCCCTCTGACTTTCTTATTGACGATGAAACACAGATATTGCATCGGAATTAAATAGAAAAGGCACAATGCCGACTTAAGTACAAGAAGACTGACTCTTCCTACTGTCTATGCTTTGAACCATTCCTGTGACACTAGTTATAGATTCCGATGCATCACTTCAGGTTTACTGTATCCCTCTGACCTTCTTATTGACGATGAAACACAGATATTGCATCGGAATTAAATAGAAAAGGCACAATGCCGACTTTAGTACCAGAAGACTGACTCTTATTACTGACTATGTTTTGAACCATTACTGCGACACTAGTTACAGACTCCGATGCTTCACTTCAGGATTACTGTATCCCTCTGACCTTCTTATTGACGACGAAACACAGAAATTGCATCGGAATTAAATGGAAAATGCACAATGCCGACTTAAGTACAAGAAGATTTACTCTTCTTACGGTCTATTATTTGAACCATTCCTGTGACACTAGTTATAGATTCCAATGGTTCACTTCAGGTGTACTGTATCGCTTGGACCTACTTATTGACGATGAAACATAGAAATTGCATCGGAATTAAATACAAAAGGCCCAATGCTGACTTAGGTACAAGTAGACTTACACTTCTTACTGTCTATGTTTTGAACCATTCCTGTGACACTAATTATAGATTCTGATACTTCACTTCAGGTTTACTGTATCCCTTTGACCTTCTTATTGACGATGAAACACAGAAATTGCATCGGAATTAAATATAAAATGCACAATGCCGACTTAAGTACAAGAAGTCTAACTCTTCCTACTCTCTATGTGTTGAACCATCCCTGTGACACTAGTTATAGATTCCGATGCTTCACTTCAGATTTACTGTATCCCTCTGACCTTCTTATTGACGATAAAACACAGAAATTGCATCGGAATGAAATAGAAAAGGCACAATGCCGACTTAAGTACAAGAAGACTGAGTCTTCTTACTGTCTATGTTTTGAACCATTCCTGTGACACTAGTTATAGTTTCCGATGCTTCACTTCAGGTTTACTGTATCCCTCTGACCTTCTTATTGACGATGACACACAGATATTGCATCGGAATTAAATAGAAAAGGCACAATGCCGACTTTAGTACAAGAAGACTGACTCTTCATACTGACTATGTTTTGAACCATTCCTGTGACACTAGTTATAGACTCCGATGCTTCACTTCAGGTTTACTGTATCCCTCTGACCTTCCTATTGATGATGCAACACAGAAATTGCATCGGAATTAAACAGAAAAGGCACAATGCCGACTTAAGTAAAAGAAGACTGACTCATCCTACTGTCAATGTTTTGAACCATTCCGGTGACACTAGTTATAGATTCCGATGCTTCACTTTAGGTTTACTGTATCCCTTGGACCTTCTTATTGACGATGAAACACAGAAATTGCATAGGAATTAAATACAAAAGGCACAATGCCGACTTAAGTACAAGAAGACTGACTCTTCTTACTGCCTATGTTTTTAACCATTCCTGTGACACTAATTATAGAATCCGATGCATCACTTCAGGTTTACTGTATCCCTCTGACCTTCTTATTGACGATGAAACACAGAAATTGCATCGGAATTAAATACAAAAGGCACAATGCCGACTTAAGTACAAGAAGACTGATTCTTCTTACTGTCTATGTTTTGAACCATTCCTGTGACACTAGTTATGGATTCCGATGCCTCGGTTCAGGTTTACTGTATCCGTTGCACCTTCTTATTGATAATGAAACACAGAAATGGCATCATAATTAAATAGAAAGAGCACAATGCCGACTTAAGTACAAGAAGACTGACTCGTCTTACTGTCTATGTTTTGAACCATTCCTGTGACACTAGTTATAGATTCCGATGCTTCACTTCAGGTTTACTGTATCCCTCTGACCTTCTTATTGACGATGAAACACAGATATTGCATCGGAATTAAATAGAAAAGGCAAAATGCCGACTTAAATACAAGAAGACTGACTCTTCCTTCTGTCTATGTTTTGAACCATTCCTCTGACACTAGTCATAGATTCCGATGCTTCACTTCAGGTTTACTGTATCCCTCTGACCTTCTTATTGACGATGAAACACAGATATTGCATCGGAATTAAATAGAAAAGGCACAATGCCGACTTTAGTACAAGAAGACTGACTCATCTTACTGACTATGTTTTGAACCATTACTGTGACACTACTTATAGACTCCGATGCTTCACTTCAGGATTACTGTATCCCTCTGACCTTCTTATAGACGATGAAACACAGAAATTGCATCGGAATTAAATGGAAAATGCACAATGCCGACTTAAGTACAAGAAGATTGAATCTTCTTACGGTCTATTATTTGAACCATTCCTGTGACACTAGTTACAGATTCCAATGCTTCACTTCAGGTGTACTGTGTCGCTTGGACCTACTTATTGACGATGAAACACAGAAATTGCATCGGAATTAAATACAAAAGGCACAATGCCGACTTAAGTACAAGCAGACTGACTCTTCTTACTGTCTATGTTTTGAACCATTCCTGTGACACTAATTATAGATTCTGATACTTCACTTCAGGTTTACTGTATCCCTTTTACCTTCTTATTGACGATGAAACACAGAAATTGCATCGGAATTAAATACAAAAGTCATAATGCCGACTTAAGTACAAGAAGACTAACTCTTCCTACTGTCTATGTGTTGAACCATCCGTGTGACACTAGTTAGAGATTCCGATGCTTCACTTCAGGTTTATTGTATCCCTCTGACCTTCTTATTGACGATAATACACAGAAATTGCATCGGAATTAAAAAGAAAAGGCACAATGCCGACTTAAGTACAAGAAGACTGACTCTTCTTACTGACTATGTTTTGAACCATTCCTTTGACACTAGTTATAGATTCCGATGCCTTACTTCAGGTTTACTGTATCCCTCTGACCTTCTTATTGACGATGAAACACAGATATTTCATCGGAATTAAATAGAAATGGCACAATGCCGACTTAAGTAAAAGAAGACTGACTCATCCTAATGTCTATGTTTTGAACCATTCCTGTGACACTAGTTATAGATTCCGATGCTTCACTTTAGGTTTACTGTATCCCTTGGACCTTCTTATTGACGATGAAACACAGAAATTGCATCGGAATTAAATACAAAAGTCATAATGCCGACTTAAGTACAAGAAGACTAACTCTTCCTACTGTCTATGTGTTGAACCATCCGTGTGACACTAGTTAGAGATTCCGATGCTTCACTTCAGGTTTATTGTATCCCTCTGACCTTCTTATTGACGATAATACACAGAAATTGCATCGGAATTAAATACAAAAGGCACAATGCCGACTTAAGTACAAAAAGACTGACTCTTCTTACTGCCTATGTTTTTAATTATTCCTGTGACACTAATTATAGAATCCGATGCATCACTTCAGGTTTACTGTATCCCTCTGACCTTCTTATTGACGATGAAACACAGATATTTCTCCGGAATTAAATACAAAAGGCACAATGCTGACTTAAGTACAAGAAGAGTGACTCTTCTCACCGACTATTTTTTGAACCATTCCTGTGACACTAGGTATGGATTCCGATGGCTCACTTCAGGTTTACTGTATCCCTTGGACCTTCTTATTGATAATGAAACACAGAAATGGCATGGTAATTAAATAGAAAAGGCACAATGCCGACTTAAGTACAAGAAGACTGACTCTTCTTACTGTCTATGTTTTGAACCATTCCTGTGACACTAGTTATAGATTCCGATGCTTCACTTCAGGTTAACTGTATCCCTCTGACCTTCTTATTGTCGATGAAACACAGATATTGCATCGGAATTAAATAGAAAAGGCACAATGCCGACTTTTGTACAAGAAGACTGACTCTTCTTACTGACTATGTTTTGGACCATTCCTGTGACACTAGTTATGGACTCCGATGCTTTACTTCAGGTTTACTTTATCCCTCTGACCTTCCTATTGATGATGCAACACAGAAATTGCATCGGAATTAAATAGAAAAGGCACAAGGCCGACTTAAGTACAAGAAGACTGACTCTTCTTACTGACTATGTTTTGAACCATTCCTGTGACACTAATTATAGATTCTGATACTTCACTTCAGGTTTACTGTATCCCTTTGACCTTCTTATTAACGATGAAACACAGAAATTGCATCGGAATTAAATACAAAAGGCACAATGCCGACTGAAGTACAAGAAGACTAACACTTCCTACTGTCTATGTGTTGAACCATCCCTGTGACACTAGTTATAGATTCCGATGCTTCACTTCAGGTTTACTGTATCCCTCTGACCTTCTTATTGACGATAAAACACAGAAATTGCATCGGAATTAAATAGAAAAGGCACAATGCCGACTTAAGTACAAGAAGACTGACTCTTCTTACTGACTATGTTTTGAACCATTCCTGTGACACTAGTTATAGATTCCGATGCCTTACTTCAGGTTTACTGTATCCCTCTGACCTTCTTATTGACGATGAAACACAGATATTTCATCGGAATTAAATAGAAAAGACACAATGCCGACTTAAGTAAAAGAAGACTGACTCATCCTACTGTCTATGTTTTGAACCATTTCTGTGACACTAGTTATAGATTCCGATGCTTCACTTTAGGTTTACTGTATCCCTTGGACCTTCTTATTGACGATGAAACACAGAAATTGCATCGGAATTAAATACAAAAGTCACAATGCCGACTTAAGTACAAGAAGACTGACTCTTCTTACTGCCTATGTTTTTAACCATTCCTGTGACACTAATTATAAAATCCGATGCATCACTTCACGTTTACTGTATCCCTCTGACCTTCTTATTGACGATGAAACACAGAAATTGCATCGAAATTAAATACAAAAGGCACAATGCCGACTTAAGTACAAGAAGACTGACTCTTCCTTCTGTCTATGTTTTGAACCATTCCTGTGACACTAGTTACAGATTCCGATGCTTCACTTCAGGTTTACTGTATCCCTCTGACCTTCTTATTGACGATGAAATACAGATATTGCATCGGAATTAAATAGAAAAAGCACAATGCCGACTTTAGTACAAGAAGACTGACTCTTCTTACTGACTATGTTTTGAATCATTACTGTGACACTAGTTATAGACCCCGATGCTTCACTTCAGGATTACTGTATCCCTCTGACCTTCTTATAGACGATGAAACACAGAAATTGCATTGGAATTAGATGCAAAATGCACAATGCCGACTTAAGTACAAGAAGATTGACTCTTCTTACCGTCTATTATTTGAACCATTCCTGTGACACTAGTTACAGATTCCAATGCTTCACTTCAGGTGTAATGTATCGCTTGGACCTACTTATTGACGATGAAACACAGAAATTGCATCGGAATTAAATACAAAAGGCACAATGCCGACTTAAGTACAAGAAGACTGACTCTTCTTACTGACTATGTTTGAACCATTCCTGTGACACTAGTTATGGATTCCGATGCCTCGGTTCAGGTTTACTGTATCCGTTGCACCTTCTTATTGATAATGAAACACAGAAATGGCATCGTAATTAAATAGAAAAAGCACAATGCCGACTTAAGTACAAGAAGACTGACTCTTCTTACTGTCTATGTTTTGAACCATTCCTGTGACACTAGTTATAGATTCCGATGCTTCACTTCAGGTTTACTGTATCCCTCTGACCTTCTTATTAACGATGAAACACAGATATTGCATCGGAATTAAATAGAAAAGGCACAATGCCGACTTAAGTACAAGAGGACTGACTCTTCCTTCTGTCTATGTTTTGAACCATTCCTGTGACACTAGTTATAGATTCCGATGCTTCACTTCAGGTTTACTGTATCCCTCTGACCTTCTTATTGACGATGAAACACAGATATTGCATCGGAATTAAATAGAAAAGGCACAATGCCGACTTTAGTACAAGAAGACTGACTCTTCTTACTGACTATGTTTTGAACCATTACTGTGACACTAGTTATAGACTCCGATGCTTCACTTCAGGATTACTGTATCCCTCTGACCTTCTTATAGACGATGAAACACAGAAATTGCATCGGAATGAAATGGAAAATGCACAATGCCGACATAAGTACAAGAAGATTGACTCTTCTTACGGTCTATTATTTGAACCATTCCTGTGACACTGGTTACAGATTCCAATGCTTCACTTTAGGTGTACTGTATCGCTTGGACCTACTTATTGACGATGAAACACAAAAATTGCATCGGAATTAAATACACAAGGCACAATGCCGACTTAAGTACAAGTAGACTGACTCTTCTTACTGTCTATGTTTTGAACCATTCCTGTGACACTAATTATAGATTCTGATACTTCACTTCAGGTTTACTGTATCCCTTTGACCTTCTTATTGACGATGAAACACAGAAATTGCATCGGAATTAAATACAAAAGGCACAATGCTGACTTAAGTACAAGAAGACTAACTCTTCCTACTGTCTATGTGTTGAACCATCCCTGTTACACTAGTTATAGATTCCGATGCTTCACTTCAGGTTTACTGTATCCCTCTGACCTTCTTATTGACGATAAAACACAGAAATTGCATCGGAATTAAATAGAAAAGGCACAATGCCGACTTAAGTACAAGAAGACTGACTCTTCTTACTGACTATGTTTTGAACCATTCCTGTGACACTAGTTATAGATTCCGATGCCTTAGTTCAGGTTTACTGTATCCCTCTGACCTTCTTATTGACGATGAAACACAGATATTTCTCCGGAATTAAATACAAAAGGCACAATGCCGACTTTAGTACAAGAAGACTGACTCTTCTTACCGACTATTTTTTGAACCATTCCTGTGACACTAGGTATGGATTCCGATGGCTCACTTCAGGTTTACTGTATCCCTTGGACCTTCTTATTGATAATGAAACACAGAAATGGCATGGTAATTAAATAGAAAAGGCACAATGCCTACTTAAGTACAAGAAGACTGACTCTTCTTACTGTCTATGTTTTGAACCATTCCTGTGACACTAGTTATAGATTCCGATGCTTCACTTCAGGTTTACTGTATCCCTCTGACCTTCTTATTGTCGATGAAACACAGATATTGCATCGGAATTAAATAGAAAAGGCACAATGCCGACTTTGGTACAAGAAGACTGACTCTTCTTACTGACTATGTTTTGGACCATTCCTGTGACACTAGTTATAGACTCCGATGCTTCACTTCAGGTTTACTTTATCCCTCTGACCTTCCTATTGATGATGCAACACAGAAATTGCATCGGAATTAAATAGAAAAGGCACAATGCCGACTTAAGTACAAGAAGACTGACTCTTCTTACTGACTATGTTTTGAACCATTCCTGTGACACTAATTATAGATTCTGATACTTCACTTCAGGTTTACTGTATCCCTTTGACTTTCTTATTGACGATGAAACACAGAAACTGCATCGGAATTAAATACAAAAGGCACAATGCCGACTTAAGTACAAGAAGACTAACACTTCCTACTGTCTATGTGTTGAACCATCCCTGTGACACTAGTTATAGATTCCGATGCTTCACTTCAGGTTTACTGTATCCCTCTGACCTTCTTATTGACGATAAAACACAGAAATTGCATCGGAATTAAATAGAAAAGGCACAATGCCGACTTAAGTACAAGAAGACTGACTCTTCTTACTGACTATGTTTTGAACCATTCCTGTGACACTAGTTATAGATTCCGATGCCTTACTTCAGGTTTACTGTATCCCTCTGACCTTCTTATTGACGATGAAACACAGATATTTCATCGGAATTAAATAGAAAAGGCACAATGCCGACTTAAGTAAAAGAAGACTGACTCATCCTATTGTCTATGTTTTGAACCATTCCTGTGACACTAGTTATAGATTCCGATGCTTCACTTTAGGTTTACTGTATCCCTTGGACCTTCTTATTGACGATGAAACACAGAAATTGCATCGGAATTAAATACAAAAGGCACAATGCCGACTTAAGTACAAGAAGACTGACTCTTCCTTCTGTCTATGTTTTGAACCATTCCTGTGACACTAGTTATAGATTCCGATGCTTCACTTCAGGTTTACTGTATCCCTCTGACCTTCTTATTGACGATGAAACACAGATATTGCATCGGAATTAAATAGAAAAGGCACAATGCCGACTTTAGTACAAGAAGACTGACTCTTCTTACTGACTATGTTTTGAACCATTACTGTGACACTAGTTATAGACTCCGATGCTTCACTTCAGGATTACTGTATCCCTCTGACCTTCTTATAGACGATGAAACACAGAAATTGCATCGGAATTAGATGCAAAATGCACAATGCCGACTTAAGTACAAGAAGATTGACTCTTCTTACCGTCTATTATTTGAACCATTCCTGTGACACTAGTTACAGATTCCAATGCTTCACTTCAGATGTAATGTATTGCTTGGACCTACTTATTGACGATGAAACACAGAAATTGCATCGGAATTAAATACAAAAGGCACAATGCCGACTTAAGTACAAGAAGACTGACTCTTCTTTCTCACTATGTTTGAACCATTCCTGTGACACTAGTTATAAATTCCGATGCCTCGGTTCAGGTTTACTGTATCCGTTGCACCTTCTTATTGATAATGAAACACAGAAATGGCTTCGTAATTAAATAGAAAAAGCACAATGCCGACTTAAGTACAAGAAGACTGACTCTTCTTACTGTCTATGTTTTGAACCATTCCTGTGACACCAGTTACAGATTCCGATGCTTCACTTCAGGTTTACTGTATCCCTCTGACCTTCTTATTAACGATGAAACACAGATATTGCATCGGAATTAAATAGAAAAGGCACAATGCCGACTTAAGTACAAGAAGACCAACTCTTCCTACTGTCTATGTGTTGAACCATCCCTGTGACACTAGTTATAGATTCCGATGCTTCACTTCAGGTTTACTGAATCCCTCTGACCTTCTTATTGACGATAAAACACAGAAATTGCATCGGAATTAAATAGAAAAGGCACAATGCCGACTTAAGTACAAGAAGACTGACTCTTCTTACTGACTATGTTTTGAACCATCCCTGTGACACTAGTTATAGATTCCGATGCCTTAGTTCAGGTTTACTGTATCCCTCTGACCTTCTTATTGACGACGAAACACAGATATTTCTCCGGAATTAAATAGAAAAGGCACAATGCCGACTTAAGTACAAGAAGACTGACTCTTCTTACCGACTATTTTTTGAACCATTCCTGTGACACTAGGTATGGATTCCGATGGCTCACTTCAGGTTTACTGTATCCCTTGGACCTTCTTATTGATAATGAAACACAGAAATGGCATGGTAATTAAATAGAAAAGGCACAATGCCGACTTAAGTACAAGAAGACTGACTCTTCTTACTGTCTATGTTTTGAACCATTCCTGTGACACTAGTTAAAGATTCCGATGCTTCACTTCAGGTTTACTGTATCCCTCTGACCTTCTTACTGTCGATGAAACACAGATATTGCATCGGAATTAAATAGAAAAGGTAGAATGCCGACTTTGGTACAAGAAGACTGACTCTTCTTACTGCCTATGTTTTGAACCATTCCTGTGACACTAGTTATCGACTCCGATGCTTCACTTCAGGTTTACTGTATCCCTCTGACCTTCCTATTGAAGATGCAACAGACAAATTGCATCGGAATTAAATAGAAAAGGCACAATGCCGACTTAAGTACAAGAAGACTGACTCTTGCTACTGACTATGTTTTGAATCATTACTGTGACACTAGTTATAGATTCGGATGCTTCACTTCAGGTTTACTGTATCCCTCTGTCCTTCTTATTGACGATGAAACACAGATATTGCATCGGAATTAAATAGAAAAGGCACAATGCCGACTTTAGTACAAGAAGACTGACTCTTCTTACTGACTATGTTTTGAACCATTACTGTGATTCTAGTTATAGACTCCTATGCTTCACTTCAGGATTACTGTATCCCTCTGACCTTCTTATAGACGATGAAACACAGAAATTGCATCGGAATCAAATGGAAAATGCACAATGCCGACTTAAGTACAAGAAGATTGACTCTTCTTACGGTCTATTATTTGAACCATTCCTGTGACACTAGTTACAGATTCCAATGCTTCACTTTAGGTGTACTGTATCGCTTGGACCTACTTATTGACGATGAAACACAGAAATTGCATCGGAATAAAATACAAAAGGCACAATGCCGACCTAAGTACAAGTAGACTGACTCTTCTTACTGTCTATGATTTGAACCATTCCTGTGACACTAATTATAGATTCTGATACTTAGCTTCAGATTTACTGTATCCCTTTGACCTTCTTATTGACGATGAAACACAGAAATTGCATCGGAATTAAATAGAAAAGGCACAATGCCGACATAAGTACAAGAAGACTGACTCTTCTTACTGACTAAGTTTTGAACCATTCCTGTGACACTAGTTATAGATTCCGATGCCTTAGTTCAGGTTTACTGTATCCCTCTGACCTTCTTATTGACGATGAAACACAGATATTTCTCCGGATTTATATAGAAAAGCCACAATGCCGACTTAAGTACAAGAAGACTGACTCTTCTTACCGACTAATTTTTGAACCATTCCTGTGACACTAGTTATGGATTCCGATGGCTCACTTCAGGTTTACTGTATCCCTTGGACCTTCTTATTGATAATGAAACACAGAAATGGCATGGTAATTAAATAGAAAAGGCACAATGCCGACTTAAGTACAAGAAGACTGACTCTTCTTACTGTCTATGTTTTGAACCATTCCTGTGACACTAGTTATAGATTCCGATGCTTCACTTCAGGTTTACTGTATCCCTCTGACCTTCTTATTGTCGATGAAACACAGATATTGCATCGGAATTAAATGGAAAAGGCACAATGCTGACTTTGGTACAAGAAGACTGACTCTTCTTACTGACTATGTTTTGAACCATTCCTGTGACACTAGTTATAGACTCCGATGCTTCACTTCAGGTTTACTGTATCCCTCTGACCTTCCTATTGATGATGCAACACAGAAATTGCATCGGAATTAAATAGAAAAGGCACAATGCCGACTTAAGTAAAAGAAGACTGACTCATCCTACTGTCTATGTTTTGAACCATTCCTGTTACACTAGTTATAGATTCCGATGCATCACTTTAGGTTTACTGTATCCCTTGGACCTTCTTATTGACGATGAAACACAGAAATTGCATCGGAATTAAATACAAAAGGCACAATGCCGACTTAAGTACAAGAAGACTGACTCTTCTTACTGTCTATGTTTTTAACCATTCCTGTGACACTAGTTATAGAATCCGATGCATCACTTCAGGTTTACTGTATCCCTCTGACGGTCTTATTGACGATGAAACACAGAAATTGCATCGGAATTAAATACAAAAGGCACAATGCCGACTTAAGTACAAGAAGACTGACTCTTCTTACTGACTATGTTTTGAACCATTCCTGTGACACTAGATATGGATTGCGATGCCTCAGTTCAGGTCTACTGTATCCGTTGCACCTTCGTATTGATAATGAAACACAGAAATGGCATCGTAATTAAATAGAAAAGGCACAATGCCGACTTAAGTAAAAGAAGACTGACTCATCCTACTGTCTATGTTTTGAACCATTCCTGTTACACTAGTTATAGATTCCGATGCATCACTTTAGGTTTACTGTATCCCTTGCACCTTCTTATTGACGATGAAACACAGAAATTGCATCGGAATTAAATACAAAAGGCACAATGCCGACTTAAGTACAAGAAGACTGACTCTTCTTACTGTCTATGTTTTTAACCATTCCTGTGACGCTTGTTATAGAATCCGATGCATCACTTCAGGTTTACTGTATCCCTCTGACGGTCTTATTGACGATGAAACACAGAAATTGCATCGGAATTAAATAGAAAAGGCACAATGCCGACTTAAGTACAAGAAGACTAACTCTTCTGACTGACTATGTTTTGAACCATTTCTGTGACACTAGTTATAGATTCCGATGCTTCACTTTAGGTTTACTGTATCCCTTGGACCTTCTTATTGACGATGAAACACAGAAATTGCATCGGAAATAAATACAAAAGGCACAATGCCGACTTAAGTACAAGAAGACTGACTCTTCTTACTGCCTATGTTGTAACCATTCCTGTGATACTAATTATAGAATCCGATGCATCACTTCAGGTTTACTGTATCCCTCTGACCTTCTTATTGACGATGAAACACAGAAATTGCATCGGAATTAAATACAAAAGGCACAATGCCGACTTAAGTACAAGAAGACTAACTCTTCTGACTGACTATGTTTTGAACCATTCCTGTGACACTAGTTATGGATTCCGATGCCTCGGTTCAGGTTTACTGTATCCGTTGCACCTTCTTATTGATAATGTGAACACAGAAATGGCATCGTAATTAAATAGAAAAAGCACAATGCCGACTTAAGTACAAGAAGACTGACTCTTCTTACTGTCTATGTTTTGAACCATTCCTGTGACACTAGTTATAGATTCCGATGCTTCACTTCAGGTTTACTGTATCCCTCTGACCTTCTTATTAACGATGAAACCCAGATATTGCATCGGAATTGAATAGAAAAGGCACAATGCCGACTTTAGTACAAGAAGACTGACTCTTCTTACTGACTATGTTTGAACCATTACTGTGACACTAGTTATAGACTCCGATGCTTCACTTCAGGATTACTGTATCCCTTGGACCTTCTTATTGACGATGAAACACAGAAATTGCTTCGGAATTAAATACAAAAGGCACAATGCCGACTTAAGTACAAGAAGACTGACTCTTCTTACCGACTATGTTTTGAACCATTCCTGTGACACTAGTTATGGATTCCTATGACTCACTTCAGGTTTACTGTGTCACCTGGACCTTCTTATTGATAATGAACACAGAAATGGCATGGTAATAAAATAGAAAAGGCACAATGCCGACTTAAGTACCAGAAGACTGACTCATCCTACTGTCTATGTTTTGGACCATTCCTGTGACACTATTTATAGTTTCCGATGCTTCACTTCAGGTTTACTGGATCCCTCTGACCTTCTTATTGACGATGAAACACAGAAATTGCATCGGAATTAAATACAAAAGGCACAATGTCGACTCAACTACAAGAAGACTGACTCTTCCTACTGTCTATATTTTGAACCATTCCTGTGACACTAATTATAGATTCCGATGCCTCACTTCAGGTTCACTGTATTCATCTGACCTTCTTATTGACGATGAAACACAGATATTGCATGGGAATTAAATAGAAAAGGCACAATGCCGACTTAAGTACAAGAAGACTGACTCTTCTTACTGACTATGTTTCGAACCATTCCTGTGACACTAGTTAAAGACTCCGATGCTTCACTTCAGGTTTACTGTATCCCTCTGACCTTCTTATTGACGATGAAACACAGAAATTGCATCGGAATTAAATAGAAAAGGCACAATGCCAACTTAAGTACAAGAAGACTAACTCTTCTGACTGACTATGTTTTGAACCATTCCTGTGACACTAGTTATGGATTCCGATGCCTCGGTTCAGGTTTACTGTATCCGTTGCACCTTCTTATTGATAATGTGAACACAGAAATGGCATCGTAATTAAATAGAAAAAGCACAATGCCGACTTAAGTACAAGAAGACTGACTCTTCTTACTGTCTATGTTTTTAACCATTCCTGTGACGCTTGTTATAGAATCCGATGCATCACTTCAGGTTTACTGTATCCCTCTGACGTTCTTATTGACGATGAAACACAGAAAATGCATCGGAATTATATACAAAAGGCACAATGCCGACTCAAGTACAAGAAGACTGTCTCTTCCTACTGTCTATGTATTAACCATTCCTGTGAATCTAGTTATAGATTCCGATGCTTCACTTTAGGTTTACTGTATCCCTCTGACCTTCTTATTGACGATGAAACACAGAAATTACATCGGAATTAAATACAAAAGGCACAATGCCGACTTAAGTACAAGTAGACTGACTCTTCTTACTGTCTGTGTTCCGAAACATTCCTGTGACACTAGTTATAGATTCTGATACTTCACTTCAGCATCGGAATTAAATGGAAAAGGCACAATGCCGACTTAAGTACAAGAAGACTGACTCTTCTTACCGACTATGTTTTGAACAATTCCTGTGACACTAGTTATGGATTCCTATGACTCACTTCAGGTTTACTGTGTCCCCTGGACCTTCTTATTGATAATGAACACAGAAATGGCATGGTAATAAAATAGAAAAGGCACAATGCCGACTTAAGTACAAGAAGACTGACTCTTCTTACCGACTATGTTTTGAACCATTCCTGTGACACTAGTTATGGATTCCTATGACTCACTTCAGGTTTACTGTGTCCCCTGGACCTTCTTATTGATAATGAACACAGAAATGGCATGGTAATAAAATAGAAAAGGCACAATGCCGACTTAAGTACAAGAAGACTGACTCTTCTTACTGTCTATGTTTTGAACCATCCCTGTGACACTAGTTATAGATTCCGATACTTCACTTTAGGTTTACTGTATCCCTTGGACCTTCTTATTGACGATGAAACACAGAAATTGCATCGGAATTAAATAGAAAAGGCACAATGCCGACTTAAGTACAAGAAGACTTACTCTTCTTACTGTCTATAATTTTAACCATTCCTGTGACACTAGTTATAGATTCCGATACTTCACTTTAGGTTTACTGTATTCCTTGGACCTTCTTATTGACGATGAAACACAGAAATTGCATCGGATTTAAATAGAAAAGGCACAATGCCGACTTAAGTACAAGAAGACTTACTCTTCTTACTGTCTATGTTTTTAACCATTCCTGTGACACTAGTTATAGATTCCGATGCTTCACTTCAGGTTTACTGTATCCCTCTGACCTTCTTATTGCCGATGAAACACAGAAATTACATCGGAATTAAATAGAAAAGGCACAATGCCGGCTTAAGTACAAGAAGGCTGACTCTTCTTACTGACTATGTTTGGAACCATTCCTATGACACTAGTTATAGACTGCGATGCTTCACTTCAGGTTTACTGTATCCCTCTGACCTTCTTATTGATGATGCAACACAGAATTTGCATCGGAATTAAATACAAAAGGCACAATGCCGACTCAAGTACAAGAAGACTGACTCTTCCTACTGTCTATGTTTTGAACCATTCCTGTGACACTAGTTATAGATTCCGATGCTACAATTCAGGTTTACTGTATCCCTCTGACCTTCTTATTGATGATGCAACACAGAATTTGCATCAGAATTAAATACAAAAGGCACAATGCCGACTCAAGTACAAGAAGACTGACTCTTCTTACCGTCTATGTTTTGAACCATTCCTGTGACACTAGTTTTAGATTCCGATGCATCACTTCAGGATTACTGTATCCCTCTGACCTTCTTATTGACGATGAAACACAGAAATTGCATCGGAATTAAATAGAAAATGCACAATGACGACTTAAGTACAAGAAGACTGACTCTTCTTACTGACTATGTTTTGAACCATTCCTGTGACACTAGTTATAGATTCCGATGCCTCACTTCAGGTTTACTGTATCCCTCAGACCTTCTTATTGACGATGAAACACAGATATTGCATCGGAATTAAATAGAAAAGGCACAACGCCGACTTAAGTACAAGATGACTGACTCTTCTTACTGACTATGTTTTGAACCATTCCTGTGACACTAGTTATGGATTCCGATGCCTCACTTCCGGTTTACTGTAGCCCTTGGATCTTCTTATTGATAATGAAACACAGAAATGGCATCGTAGTTAAATAGAAAAGGCACAATGCCGACTTAAGTACCAGAAGACTGACTCATCCTACTGTCTATGTTTTGGACCATTCCTGTGACACTAGTTATAGTTTCCGATGCTTCACTTCAGGTTTACTGGATCTCTCTGACCTTCTTATTGACGATGAAACACAGAAATTGCATCGGAATTAAATACAAAAGGCACAATGTCGACTCAACTACAAGAAGACTGACTCTTCCTACTGTCTATATTTTGAACCATTTCTGTGACACTAATTATAGATTCCGATGCCTCACTTCAGGTTCACTGTATTCATCTGACCTTCTTATTGACGATGAAACACAGATATTGCATGGGAATTAAATAGAAAAGGCACAATGCCGACTTAAGTACAAGAAGACTGACTCTTCTTACTGACTATGTTTCGAACCATTCCTGTGACACTAGTTAAAGACTCCGATGCTTCACTTCAGGTTTACTGTATCCCTCTGACCTTCTTATTGATGATGAAACACAGAAATTGCATCAGAATTAAATAGAAAAGGCACAATGCCGACTTAAGTACAAGAAGACTTACTCTTCTTACTGTCTATGTTTTGAACCGAACCTGTGACACTAGTTATAGATTCCGATGCTTCAATTCAGGTTTACTGTATCCCTTGGACCTTCTTATTGACGATGAAACACCGACATTACATCGGAATTAAATACGAAAGGCACAATGCCGACTCAAGTACAAGAAGACTGTCCCTTCTTACTGACTATGATTTGAACCATTCCTGTGACACCATTTATAGATTCCGATGCTTCACTTAAGGTGTACTACATCCCATGGACCTTCTTACTGACGATGAAACACAGAAATTGCATCGGAATTAAATAGAAAGGGCACAATGCCGACTTAAGTACAAGAAGACAGACTCTTCTTACTGACTATGTTTTGAACCATTCCTGTGACACCAGTTATGGATTCTGATGCCTCACTTCAGGTTTACTGTATCCCTTGGACCTTCTTATTGATAAGGAAACACAGAAATGGCATCGTAATTATATAGAAAAGGCACAATGCCGACTTAAGTACAAGAAGACTGACTCTTCTTACTGACTATGCTTTGAACCATTCCTGTGACACTAGTTAAAGACTCCGATGCTTCACTTCAGGTTTACTGTATCCCTCTGACCTTCTTATTGATGATGAAACACAGAAATTGCATCAGAATTAAATAGAAAAGGCACAATGCCGACCTAAGTACAGGAGGACTTACTCTTCTTACTGTCTATGTTTTGAATCGAACCTGTGACACTAGTTATAGATTCCGATGCTTCACTTCAGGATTACTGTATCCCTTGGACCTTCTTATTGCCGATGAAACACCGAAATTGCATCGGAATTAAATACGAAAGGCACAATGCCGACTTAAGTACAAGAGGACTCTCTCTTCTTACTGACTATGTTTTGAACCATTCCTGTGACGCCACTTATAGATTCCGATGCCTCACTTCAGGTTTACTGTATCCCTCTCACGTTCTTATGGACGATGAACCACAGAAATTGCATCGGAAATAAATAGAAAAGGCACAATGCCGACTCAAGTACAAGAACACTGTCCCTTCTTACTGACTATGTTTTGATCCATTCCTGTGACACCACTTATAGATTCCGATGCTTCAATTCAGGTGTACTGCATCCCTTGGACCTTCTTATTGACGATGAAACACAGAAATTGCATCGGAATTAAATAGAAAAGGTACAATGCCGACTTAAGTACAAGAAGACTGACTCTTCTTACTGACTATGTTTTGAACCATTCCTGTGACACCAGTTATGGATTCCGATGCCTCACTACAGGTTTACTGTATCCCTTTAACCTTCTTATTGATAAGGAAACACAGAAATGGCATCGTAATTATATAGAAAAGGCACAATGCCGACTTAAGTACAAGAAGACTAACTCTTCTTACTGACTATGTTTGAACCATTCCTGTGACACTAGTTAAAGACTCCGATGCTTCACTTCAGGTTTACTGTATCCCTCTGACCTTCTTATTGATGATGAAACACAGAAATTGCATCAGAATTAAATAGAAAAGGCACAATGCCGACTTAAGTACAAGAAGACTTACTCTTCTTACTGTCTATGTTTTGAACCGAACCTGTGACACTAGTTATAGATTCCGATGCTTCACTTCAGGATTACTGTATCCCTTGGACCTTCTTATTGACTATGAAACACCGAAATTGCATCGGAATTAAATAGAAGGGGCACAATGCCGACTTAAGTACAAGAAGACTGACTCTTCTTACTGTCTGTGCTTTGAACCATTCCTGTGACACTAGTTATAGATTCCGATGCTTCTCTTCAGGTGTACTGCATCCCTTGGACCTTCTAAATGACGATGAAACACAGAAATTGCATCGGAATTAAATAGAAAAGGCACAATGCCGACTTAAGTACAAGAAGACTGACTCTTCCTACTGTCTATGTTTTGAAATATTCCTGTCACACTAGTTATAGATTCCGATGCTTCACTTCAGGTTTACAGTATCCCTCTGTCTTTCTTATTGACATTAAACATTGAAATAGCATCAGAATTAAATAGAAAAGGCACAATGCCGACTTAAGTACAAGAAGACTGACTCTTCTTACTGACTATGCTTTGAACCATTCCTGTGACACCACTTATAGATTCCGATGCCTCACTTCAGGTTTACTGTATCCATCTGACCTTCTTATTGACGATGAAACACAGATATTGCATCGGAATTAAATAGAATAGGCACAATGCCGACATAAGTACAAGAAGACTTACTCTTCTCACTGTCTGTGCTTTGAACCATTCAAGTGACACTAGTAATAGATTCCGATGCTTCACTTCAGATGTACTGCATCCCTTAGACCTTCGTATTGACGATGAAACACAGAAATTGCATCGGAATTAAATAGAAGGGGCACAATGCCGACTTAAGTACAAGAAGACTGACTCTTCTTACTGTCTGTGCTTTGAACCATTCCTGTGACACTAGTTATAGATTCCGATGCTTCTCTTCAGGTGTACTGCATCCCTTGGACCTTCTAAATGACGATGAAACACAGAAATTGCATCGGAATTAAATAGAAAAGGCACAATGCCGACTTAAGTACAAGAAGACTGACTCTTCCTACTGTCTATGTTTTGAAATATTCCTGTCACACTAGTTATAGATTCCGATGCTTCACTTCAGGTTTACAGTATCCCTCTGTCTTTCTTATTGACATTAAACATTGAAATAGCATCAGAATTAAATAGAAAAGGCACAATGCCGACTTAAGTACAAGAAGACTGACTCTTCTTACTGACTATGCTTTGAACCACTCCTGTGACACTAGTTATAGATTCCGATGCCTTACTTCAGGTTTACTGTATCCCTCTGACCTTCTTATTGACGATGAAACACAGATGTTTCATCGGAATTAAACAGAAAAGGCACAATGCCGACTTCAGTAAAAGAAGAATGACTCATCCTACTGTCTATGTTTTGATCCATTCCTGTGACACTAGTTATAGATTCCGATGCTTCACTTTAGGTTTACTGTATCCCTTGGACCTTCTTATTGACGATGAAACACAGAAATTGCATCGGAAATAAATACAAAAGGCACAATGCCGACTTAAGTACAAGAAGACTGACTCTTCTTACTGCCTATGTTTTTAACCATTCCTGTGATACTAATTATAGAATCCGATGCATCACTTCAGGTTTACTGTATCCCTCTGACCTTCTTATTGACGATGAAACACAGAAATTGCATCGGAATTAAATACAAAAAGCACAATGCCGACTTAAGTACAAGAAGACTAATTCTTCTGACTGACTATGTTTTGAACCATTCCTGTGACACTAGTTATGGATTCCGATGCCTCGGTTCAGGTTTACTGTATCCGTTGCACCTTCTTATTGATAATGTGAACACAGAAATGGCATCGTAATTAAATAGAAAAAGCACAATGCCGACTTAAGTACAAGAAGACTGACTCTTCTTACTGTCTATGTTTTGAACCATTCCTGTGACACTAGTTATAGATTCCGATGCTTCACTTCAGGTTTACTGTATCCCTCTGACCTTCTTATTAACGATGAAACACAGATATTGCATCGGAATTAAATAGAAAAGGCACAATGCCGACTTAAGTACAAGAAGACTGACTCTTCCCCCTGTCTATGTTTTGAACCATTCCTGTGACACCAGTTATAGATTCCGATGCTTCACTTCAGGTTTACTGTATCCCTCTGACCTTCTTATTGACGATGAAACCCAGATATTGCATCGGAATTGAATAGAAAAGGCACAATGCCGACTTTAGTACAAGAAGACTGACTCTTCTTACTGACTATGTTTTGAACCATTACTGTGACACTAGTTATAGACTCCGATGTTTCACTTCAGGATTACTGTATCCCTTGGACCTTCTTATTGACGATGAAACACAGATTTTGCTTCGGAATTAAATACAAAAGGCACAATGCCGACTTAAGTACAAGAAGACTGACTCTTCTTACTGACTATGTTTTGAACCATTCCTGTGACACTAGATATGGATTCCGATGCCTCAGTTCAGGTTTACTGTATCCGTTGCACCTTCGTATTGATAATGAAACACAGAAATGGCATCGTAATTAAATAGAAAAAGCACAATGCCGACTTAAGTACAAGAAGACTGACTCTTCCTACTGTCTATGTTTTGAACCATTCCTGTGACACTAGTTATAGATTCCGATGCTTCACTTCAGGTTTACTGTATGCCTGTGACACTCGTATTGACGATGAAACTCAGATATTGCATCGGAATTAAATAGAAAAGGCACAATGCCGACTTTAGTACAAGAAGACTGACTCTTCTTACTGACTATGTTTTGAACCATTCCTGTGACACTAGTTATAGACTCCGATGCTTCACTTCAGGATTACTGCATCCCTCTGACCTTCTTATTGACGATGAAACACAGAAATTACGTCGGAATTAAATGGAAAATGCACAATGCCGACTTAAGTACAGCAAGATTGACTCCTCGTACGGTCTATTATTTGAACCATTCCTGTGACACTAGTTATAGATTCCAATGCTTCACTTCAGGTGTACTGTATCGCTTGGACCTACTTATTGACGATGAAACACTGAAATTGCATCGGAATTAAATTCAAAAGGCAAAATGCCGACTTAAGTACAAGTAGACTGACTCTTTTTACTGTCTATGTTTTGAAAGATTCCTGTGACGCTAATTATACAATCTGATACTTCACTTCAGGTTTACTGTATCCCTCTGACCTTATTATTGACGATGAAACACAGAAATTGCATCGGAATTAAATACAAAAGGCACAATGCCGACTTAAGTACAAGAAGACTAACTCTTCCTACTGTCTATGTGTTGAACCATCCTTGTGACAGTAGTTATAGATTCCGATTCTTCACTTCAGGTTTACTGTATCCCTCTGACCTTCTTATTGACGATAAAACACAGAAATTGCATCGGAATTAAATAGAAAAGGCACAATGCAGCCTTAAGTACAAGAAGACTGACTCTTCTTACTGATATGTTTTGAACCATTCCTGTGACACTAGTTATAGATTCCGATGCCTTACTTCAGGTTTACTGTATCCCTGTGACCTTCTTATTGACGATGAAACACAGATATTGCATCGGATTTAAATAGAAAAGGCACAATGCCGACTTAAGTACAAGAAGACTGACTCTTCTTACCGACTATGTTTTGAACCATTCCTGTGCCACTAGTTATGGATTCCTATGACTCACTTCAGGTTTACTGTGTCCCCTGGACCTTCTTATTGATAATGAACACAGAAATGGCATGGTAATAAAATAGAAAAGGCACAATGCCGACTTAAGTACAAGAAGACTGATTTTTCTTACTGTCTACGATTTGAACCATTCCTGTGACACTAGTTATAGATTCCGATGTTTCACTGCAGGTTTACTGTATCCCTGTCACCTTCTTATTGACGATGAAACACAGATATTGCATCGGAATTAAATACGAAAGGCACAATGCAGACTTATGTACAAGAAGACTGACTCCTCTTACTGACTATGTTTTGAACCATTCCTGTGACACTACTTACAGACTCCGATGCTTGACTTCAGGTTTACTGTATCCCTCCGACCTTCTTATTGGTGATGAAACACAGAAATTGCATCGGAATTAAATAGAAAAGGCACAATGCCGACTTAAGTATAAGAAGACTGACTCTTCCTACTGGCTATGTTTTGAACAATTCCTGTGACACTAGTTATAGATACTGATGCTTCACTTCAGGTTAACTGTATCCCTCTGACGATCTTATTGACGATGAAACACAGAAAATGCATCGGAATTATATACAAAAGGCACAATGCCGACTCAAGTACAAGAAGACTGTCTCTTCCTACTGTCTATGTATTAACCATTCCTGTGAATCTAGTTATAGATTCCGATGCTTCACTTTAGGTTTACTGTATCCCTATGACCTTCTTATTGACGATGAAACACAGTAATTACATCGGAATTAAATACTAAAGGCACAATGCCGACTTTAGTACAAGTAGACTGACTCTTCTTACTGTCTGTGTTCCGAAACATTCCTGTGACACTAGTTTTGGATTCTGATACTTCACTTCAGCATCGGAATTAAATGGATAAGGCACAATGCCGACTTAAGTACAAGAAGACTGCCTCTTCCTACTGTCTATGTTTTGAACCATCCCTGTGACACTAGTTATAGATTCCGATACTTCACTTTAGGTTTACTGTATCCCTTGGACCTTCTCATTGACGATGAAACACAGAAATTGCATCGGAATTAAATAGAAAAGGCACAATGCCGACTTAAGAACAAGAAGTCTTACTCTTCTTACTGTCTATGTTTTAAACCATTCCTGTGACACTAGTTATAGATTCCGATGCTTCACTTCAGGTTTACTGTATCCCTCTGACCCTCTTATTGCCGATGAAACACAGAAATTACATCGGAATTAAATAGAAAAGGCACAATGCCGACTTAAGTACAAGAAGGCTGACTCTTCTTACTGACTATGTTTTGAACCATTCCTATGACACTAGTTATAGACTCCGATGCTTCACTTCAGGTTTACTGTATCCCTCTGACCTTCTTATTGATGATGCAACACAGAATTTGCATCGGAATTAAATACAAAAGGCACAATGCCGACTCAAGTACGAGAAGACTGACTCTTCCTACTGTCTATGTTTTGAACCATTCCTGTGACACTAGTTATAGATTCCGATGCTTCACTTCAGGTTTACTGTATCCCTCTGACCTTCTTATTGATGATGCAACACAGAATTTGCATCGGAATTAAATACAAAAGGCACAATGCCGACTCAAGTACAAGAAGACTGACTCTTCTTACCGTCTATGTTTTGAACCATTCCTGTGACACTAGTTATAGATTCCGATGCATCACTTCAGGATTACTGTATCCCTCTGACCTTCTTATTGACGATGAAACACAGAATTGCATCGGAATTAAATAGAAAATGCACAATGACGACTTAAGTACAAGAAGACTGACTCTTCTTACTGACTATGTTTTGAACCATTCCTGTGACACTAGTTATAGATTCTGATGCCTCACTTCAGGATTACTGTATCCCTCTGACCTTCTTATTGACGATGAAACACAGATATTGCATCGGAATTAAATAGAAAAGGCACAACGCCGACTTAAGTACAAGATGACTGACTCTTCTTACTGACTATGTTTTGAACCATTCCTGTGACACTAGTTTTGGATTCCGATGCCTCACTTCACGTTTACTGTAGCCCTTGGATCTTCTTATTGATAATGAAACACAGAAATGGCATCGTAGTTAAATAGAAAAGGCACAATGCCGACTTAAGTACCAGAAGACTGACTCATCCTACTGTCTATGTTTTGGACCATTCCTGTGACACTAGTTATAGATTCCGATGCTTCACTTCAGGTTTACTGGATCCCTCTGACCTTCTTATAGACGATGAAACACAGAAATTGCATCGGAATTAAATACAAAAGGCACAATGTCGACTCAACTACAAGAAGACTGACTCTTCCTACTGTCTATATTTTGAACCATTCCTGTGACACTAATTATAGATTCCGATGCCTCACTTCAGGTTTACTGTATCCATCTGACCTTCTTATTGACGATGAAACACAGATATTGAATGGGAATTAAATAGTAAAAGGCACAATGCCGACTTAAGTACAAGAAGACTGACTCTTCTTACTGACTATGTTTCGAACCATTCCTGTGACACTAGTTAAAGACTCCGATGCTTCACTTCAGGTTTACTGTATCCCTCTGACGTTCTTATTGATGATGAAACACAGAAATTGCATCAGAATTAAATAGAAAAGGCACAATGCCGACTTAAGTACAAGAAGACTTACTCTTCTTACTGTCTATGTTTTGAACCGAACCTGTGACACTAATTATAGATTCCGATGCTTCAATTCAGGTTTACTGTATCCCTTGGACCTTCTTATTGACGATGAAACACCGACATTGCATCGGAATTAAATAGGAAAGGCACAATGCCGACTCAAGTACAAGAAGACTGTCCCTTCTTACTGACTATGATTTGTACCATTCCTGTGACACCATTTATAGATTCCGATGCTTCACTTAAGGTGTACTGCATCCCATGGACCGTCTTATTGACGATGAAACACAGAAATTGCATCGGAATTAAATAGAAAGGGCACAATGCCGACTTAAGTACAAGAAGACAGACTCTTCTTACTGACTATGTTTTGAACCATTCCTGTGACACCAGTTATGGATTCTGATGCCTCACTTCAGGTTTACTGTATCCCTTAGACCTTCTTATTGATAAGGAAACACAGAAATGGCATCGTAATTATATAGAAAAGGCACAATGCCGACTTAAGTACAAGAAGACTGACTCTTCTTACTGACTATGATTTGAACCATTCCTGTGACACTAGTTAAAGACTCCGATGCTTCACTTCAGGTTTACTGTATCCCTCTGACCTTCTTATTGATGATAAAACACAGAAATTGCATCAGAATTAAATAGAAAAGGCACAATGCCGACCTAAATACAGGAAGACTTACTCTTCTTACTGTCTATGTTTTGAACCGAACCTGTGACACTAGTTATAGATTCCGATGAATCACTTCAGGATTACTGTATCCCTTGGACCTTCTTATTGCCGATGAAACACCGAATTTGCATCGGCATTAAATACGAAAGGCACAATGCCGACGTAAGTACAAGAGGACTCTCTCTTCTTACTGACTATGTTTTGAACCATTCCTGTGACGCCACTTATAGATTCCGATGCCTCACTTCAGGTTTACTGTATCCCTCTGACCTTCTTATGGACGATGAACCACAGAAATTGCATCGGAAATAAATAGAAAAGGCACAATGCCGACTCAAGTACAAGAACACTGTCCCTTCTTACTGACTATGTTTTGATCCATTCCTGTGACTCCACTTATAGATTCCGATGCTTCACTTCAGGTGTACTGCATCCCTTGGACCTTCTTATTGCCGATGAAACACCGAAATTGCATCGGAATTAAACACAAAAGGCACAATGCCGACTTAAGTACTGGAAGACTGACTCTTCTTACTGTCTATGTTTGAACCAATCCTGTGACACTAGTTATAGATTGCGATGCTTCACTTCAGGTTTACTGTATCCCTCTGACCGTCTTATTGACGATGAAACACAGAAATTGCATCGGAATTAAATACAAAAGGCACAAAGCCGACTTAAGTACAAGAAAACTGACTCTTCTTACTGACTATGTTTTGAACCATTCCTGTGACACTAGTTATAGATTCCCATGCCTCACTTCAGGTTTACTGTATCCATCTGACTTTCTTATTGACGATGAAACACAGATATTGCATCGGAATTAAATAGAAAAGGCACAATGCCGACTTAAGTACAATAAGACTGACTCTTCTTACTGACTATGTTTGAACAATTCCTGTGACACTAGTTAAAGACTCCGATGCTTCACTTCAGGTTTACTGTATCCCTCTGACCTTCTTATTGATGATGAAACACAGAAATTGCATCAGAATTAAATAGAAAAGGCACAATGCCGACTTAAGTACAAGAAGACTTACTCTTCTTACTGTCTATGTTTTGAACCGAACCTATGACACGAGTTATAGATTCCGATGCTTCACTTCAGGATTACTGTATCCCTTGGACCTTCTAATTGACGATGAAACACCGAAATTGCATCGGAATTAAATACGAAAGGCACAATGCCAACTTAAGTAAAAGAAGACACTCTGTTCTTACTGACTATGTTTTGAACCATTCCTGTGACACCACTTATAGATTCCGATGCCTCACTTCAGGTTTACTGTATCCATCTGACCTTCTTATTGACGATGAAACACAGATATTGCATCGGAATTTAATAGAAAAGGCACAATGCCGACATAAGTACAAGAAGACTTACTCTTCTCACTGTCTGTGCTTTGAACCATTCAAGTGACACTAGTAATAGATTCCTATGCTTCACTTCAGATGTACTGCATCCCTTGGACCTTCGTATTGACGATGAAAAACAGAAATTGCATCGGAATTAAATAGAAGGGGCACAATGCCGAGTTAAGTACAAGAAGACTGACTGTCCTTACTGACTATGTTTTGAACCATTCCTGTGACACTAGTTATAGATTTCGATGCCTCACTTCAGGCTTACTGTATCCCTTGGTTACTTTATATTTACGATGAAACACAGAAATTGCATCGGAATTAAATACAAAAGGCACAATGCCGACTTAAGTACAAGAAGACTGACTCTTCGTACTGTCTATGTTTTAAACCATTCCTGTGACACCACATATAGATTCCGATGCTTAACTTCAGGCTTACTGTATCCCTCTTACCTTCTTATGGACGATGAAACACAGAAATTGCATCGGAAATAAATAGAAAAGGCACAATGCCGACTTAAGTACAAGAAGATTGACTCTTCTTACTGTCTGTGCTTTGAACCATTCCTGTAACACTAGTTATAGATTCCGATGCTTCTCTTCAGGTGTACTGCATCCCTTGGACCTTCTAATAGACGATGAAACACAGAAATTGCATCGGAATTAAATAGAAAAGGCACAATGCCGACTTAAGTACAAGAAGACTGATTCTTCCTACTGTCTATGTTTTGAAATATTCCTGTCACACTAGTTATAGATTCCGATGCTTCACCTCAGGTTTACTGTATCCCTCTGTCTTTCTTATTGACATTAAACATAGAAATAGCATCAGAATGAAATAGAAAAGACTCAATGCCGACTTAAGTACAAGTAGAATGACTCTTTCTACTGTCTATGTATTGAACCATACCTGTGACACTAGTTATAGATTCCGATGCTTCACATCAGGTTTACTGTATCCCGCTGACCTTCTTATTGACGATGAAAAACAGAAATTGCATCGGAATGAAATACAAAACGCACAATGCCGACTTAAGTACAAGAAGACTGACTCTTCTTACTGTCTACGATTTGAACCATTCCTGTGACACTACCTATAGATTCCGATGCTTCACTTCAGGTTTACTGTACCCCTCTGACCCTCTTATTTACGATGAAACACAGAAATTGCATCGGAATTAAATACAAAAGGCACAATGCCGACTTAACTACAAGAAGACTGACTCTTCTTACTGACTATGTTTTGAACCATTCTTGTGACACTATTTATAGACTCCTATGCTTCACTTCAGGTTTAGTGTATCCCTCTGACCTTCTTATTGATGATGAAACACAGAAATTGCATCGGAATTAAATAGAAAAGGCACGATGCCGACTTACGTACAAGAAGACTGACTCTTCTTACTGTCTATGTTTAGAACTATTCCTGTGACACTAGTTATAGATTCCGATGCTTCACTTCAGGTTTACTGTAAACCTCTGTCATTCTTATTGACATGAAACATTGAAATTGCATCGGAATTAAATAGAAAAGGCACAATGCCGAATTAAGTACAAGAATAATGACTCTTTCTACTATCTATGTTTTGAACCATGCCTGTGACACTAGTTATATATTCCGATGCTTCACTTCAGGTTTACTGTATCCCGCTGACCTTCTTATTGACGATGAAAAACAGAAATTGCATCGGAATTAAATACAAAACGCACAATGCCGACTTAAGTACAAGAAGACTGACTCTTCATACTGTTCTTCGATTTGAACCATTCCTGTGAACCTACCTATAGATTCCGATGCTTCACTTCAGGTTTACTGTATCCCTCTGACCTTCTTATTGATGATGAAACACAGAAATTGCGTCGGAATTAAATAGAAAAGGCACAATGCCGACTTACGTACAAGAAGACTGACTCTTCTTACTGTCTATGTTTTGAACCATTCCTGTTACTCTAATTATAGATTCCGAAGCTTCACTTCAGGTTTACTGTATCTCTATGACCTTCTTATTGACGATGAAACACAGAAATTGCATCGGAATGAAATACAAAAGGCACAATGCCGACTCATGTACAAGAAGACTGACTCTTCCTACTGTCTATGTTTTGAACCATTCCTGTCACACTAGTTATTGATTCCGATGCTTCACTTCAGGTTTACTGTATCCCTCTGTCCTTCTTATTGACGATGAAATATAGAAATTGCATCGGAATTCAATAGAAAAGGCACAATGCCGACTTAAGTACAAGAAGAATGACTCTTTCTACTGTCTATGTTTTGAACCATAGCTGTGACACTAGTTATAGATTCCGATGCTTCACTTCAGGTTTAGTGTATCCCTCTGACCTTCTTATTGACGATGAAAAACAGAAATTACATCGGAATTAAATACAAAACGCACAATGCCGACTTAAGTACAAGAACACAGACTCTACTTACTGTCTACGATTTAAACCATTCCTGTGACACTACCTATAGATTCCGATGCTTCACTTCAGGTTTACTGTATCCCTTGGACCTTCATATTGACGATAAAAAACAGAAATTGCATCGGAATGAAATAGCAAAGGCACAATGCCGACTTAAGTACGAGTAGGCTGACTCTTCTTACTGTCTATATTTTGAACCATTCCTGTGACACTAGTTATAGATTCTGATGCTTCACTTCAGGTTTACTGTATCCCTCTGACCCTCTTATTGACGATGAAACACAGAAATTGCATCGGAATTAAATACAAAAGGCACAATGCCGACTTAACTACAAGAAGACTGACTCTTCTTACTGACTATGATTTGAACCATTCCTGTGACACTATTTATAGATTCCGATGCCTCACTTCAGGTTTACTGTATCCCTCTGACCTTCTTATTGACGATGAAACACAGATATAGCATCGGAATTAAATAGAAAAGGCACAATGACGACTTAACTACAAGAAGCCTGACTCTTCTTACTGTCTATGTTTTGAACTATTACTGTGACACTAGTTATAGATTCCGATGCTTCACTTCAGGTTTACTGTAACCCTCTGACTGTATTATTGACGATGAAACACAGAAATTGCATCGGAATTAAATACCCAAGGCACAATGCCGACTTAAGTACAAGGTGACTGACTCTTCCAACTGTCTATGTTTTGAACCATTCCTGTCACACTAGTTATAGATTCCGATGCTTCACTTCAGGTTTACTGTATCCCTCTGTCCTTCTTATTGACATGAAACATAGAAATTGAATCGGAATTAAATAGAAAAGGTACATTGCCGACTTAAGTACAAGAATAATGACTCTTTCTACTATCTATGTTTTGAACCATGACTGTGACACTAGTTATAGATTCCGATGCTTCACTTCAGGTTTACTGTATCCCGCTGACCTTCATATTGACGATGAAAAACAGAAATTGCATCGGAATTAAATACAAAACGCACAATGCCGACATAAGTACAAGAAAACTGACTCTTCATACTGTCTACGATTTGAACCATTAATGTGACACTACCTATAGATTCCGATGCTTCACTTCAGGTTTACTGTATCCCTCTGACCTTCGTATTGATGATGAAACACAGAAATTGCATCGGAATTAAATAGAAAAAGCACAATGCCGACTTACGTACAAGAAGACTGACTCTTCTTACTGTCTATGTTTTGAACCATTCCTGTGACTCTAATTATAGATTCCGAAGCTTCACTTCAGGTTTACTGTAACTCTCTGACCTTCTTATTGACGATGAAACACCGAAATTGCATCGAAATTAAATACGAAAGACACAATGCCGACTTAAGTACAAGAAGACTGACTTTTCTTACTGACTATAATTTGAACCATTCCTGTGACACCACTTATAGATTCCGAAGCTTCACTTCAGGTTTACTGTATCCCTCTGACCTTCTTATGGGCGATGAATAACAGAAAATGCATAGGAAATAAATAGAAAAGGCACAATGCCTACTTAAGTACAAGAAGACTGACTCTTCTTACTGTCTATGTTTTGATCCATTCCTGTGACACTAGTTATAGATTCCGATGCTTCACTTCAGGTGTACTGCATCCCTTGGACCATCTTATTGAAGATGAAAAACAGAAACTGCATCGGAATTTAATAGAAAATTCACACTGCCGACTTAAGTACTAGAAAACTCACTCTTCTTACTGACTTTGATTTGAACCATTCCTGTGACACTACTTATAGATTCCGATTCCTCACTTCATTTTTACTGTATCCCTTGGACCTTGTTATTGACGATGAAACACAGAAATTGCATCGGAATTAATTACGAAAGGCACAATGCCGACTTAAGTACTAGAAGACTGACTCTTTCGACTGTCTATGATTTGAACCATTCCTGAGACACTAGTTATAAATTCCGATGCCTCACTTCAGGTTTACTGTATCCCTTGGCCCTTCTTATTGACGATGAAACACAGAAATTGCATTGGAATTAAATACGAAAGGCACAATGCCGACTTAAGTACAAGAAGACTTACTATTCCTAGTGTCTATGATTTGAACCATTCCTGTGACACTAGTTATAGATTCCGATGAATCACTTCAGGTTTACTGTATCCCTTTGACCTTTTTATTGACGATGAAACACAGAAATTGCATCGGAATTAAATACAAAAGGCACATTGCCGACTCAAGTACAAGAAGACTGACTCTTCCTACTGTCTATGTTTTGAACCATTCCTGTCACACTAGTTATAGATTCCGATGCTTCACTTCAGGTTTACTGTATCCCTCTGTCCTTCTTATTGACGATGAAACATAGAAATTGCATCGGAATTCAATAGAAAAGGCACAATGACGACTTAAGTACAAGAAGAATGACTCTTTCTACTGTCTATGATTTGAAATATTCCTGTCACACTAGTTATAGATTAGGATGCTTCACTTCAGGTTTAGTGTATCCCTCTGACCTTCTTATTGACGATGAAAAACAGAAATTGCATCGGAATTAAATACAAAACGCACAATGCCGACTTAAGTACAAGAACACTGACTCTTCTTACTGACTATGATTTGAACAATTCCTGTGACACTATTTATAGATTCCGATGCCTCACTTCAGGTTTACTGTATCCCTCTGACCTTCTTATTGACGATGAAACACAGATATTGCATCGGAATTAAATGGAAAAGGCACAATGCCGACATAAGTACAAGAAGACTGACTCTTCTTACTGACTATGTTTTGAACCATTCATGTGACACTAGTTATAGGCTCCGATGCTTCACTTCAGGTTTACTGTATCCCTCTGACCTTCTTATTGATGATGAAACACAGAAATTGCATCGGAATTAAATAGAAAAGGCACAATGCCGTCTTACATTAAAGAAGACTGACTCTTCTTACTGTCTATGATTTGAACCATTCCTGTGACACTAGTTATAGATTCCGAAGCTTCACTTCAGGTTTACTGTATCTCTATGACCTTCTAATTGAGGATAAAACACGGAAATTGCATCGAAATTAAATACGAAAAGCACAATGACGACTTAAGTAGAAGAAGACTGACTCTTCTTACTGCCTATGATTTGAACCATTCCTGTGACACCACTTATAGATTCCAATGCTTCACTTCAGGTTTACTGTATCCCTCTGACCTTCTTATGGACGATGAAAACAAGAAATTGCATAGAAAATAAATAGAAAAGGCACAATGCGGACTTAAGTACAAGAAGACTGACTCTTCTTACTGTCTATGTTTTGATCCATTCCTGTGACACTAGTTATAGATTCCGATGAATCTCTTCAGGTTTACTGTTTCCCTTGGACCTACATATTGACGATGAAATACAGAAATTACATCGGAAATAAATAGAAAAGGCACAATGGCGACTGAAGTACAGGAAGACTGACTCTTCCTACTGTCTATGTTTTGAACCATTCCTGTTACACTAGTTATAGATTCCAATGCTTCACTTCAGGTTTACTGTATCCCTCCGTCCTTCTTATTGACGATGAAACATAGAAATTTCATCGGAATTAAATAGAAAAGGCACAATGCCGACTTAAGTATAAGACGTCTGACTCTTCTTACTGACTATGTTTTCAACCATTCATGTGACACTAGTTATAGATTCCGAAGCTTCATTTCAGGTTTACTGTATCTCTCTGACCTTCTTATTGACGATGAAACACCGAAATTGCATCGAAAATAAATACGAAAGGCACAATGCCGACTTAAGTACAAGAAGACTGACTCTTCTTACTGACTATGTTTTGAACCATTCCTGTGACACCACTTATAGATTCCGATGCTTCACTTCAGGTTCACAGTATCCCTCTGACCTTATTATTGACGATGAAACACAGAAATTGCATCGGAATTGAATACCAAAGGCACAATGCCGACTTAAGTACAAGCAGACTGACTCTTCCTACTGTCTATGTTTTGAACCATTCCTGTGACACTAGTTATAGATTCCGATGCTTCACATCAGGTTTACTGTATCCCTCTGTCCTTCTTATTGACATGAAACATAGAAATTGCATCGGAATTAAATAGAAAAGGCACAATGCCGACTTAAGTACAAGAATAATGACTCTTTCTACTATCTATGTTTTGAACCATACCTGTGACACTAGTTATAGATTCCGATGCTTCACTTCAGGTTTACTGTATCCCGCTGACCTTCTTATTGACGATGAAAAACAGAAATTGCATCGGAATTAAATACAAAACGCACAATGCCGACTTAAGTACAAGAAGACTGACTCTTCTTACTGTCTACGATTTGAACCATTCCTGTGACACTACCTATAGATTCCGATGCTTCACTTCAGGTTTACTGTATCCCTTGGACCTTCTTATTGACGATGAAAAACTGAAATTGCATCGGAATGAAATAGCAAAGGTACAATGCCGACTTAAGTACAAGTAGACTGACTTTCCTTACTGTCTATGTTTTGAACCATTCCTGTGACAGTAGTTATAGATTCTGATGCTTCACTTCAGGTTTACTGTATCCCTCTGACCCTCTTATTGACGATGAAACACAGAAATTGCATCGGAATTAAATACAAAAGGCACAATGCTGACTTAACTACAAGAAGACTGACTCTTCTTACTGACTATGTTTTGAACCATTCCTGTGACACTATTTATAGATTCCGATGCCTCACTTCAGGTTTACTGTATCCCTCTGACCTTCTTATTGACGATGAAACACAGATATTGCATCGGAATTAAATAGAAAAGGCACAATGCCGACTTAAGTACAAGAATACTGACTCTTCTTACTGACTATGTTTTGAACCATTCATGTGACACTAGTTAAAGACTCCGATGCTTCACTTCAGGTTTACTGTACTCCCCCGGACCTTCTTATTGATGATGAAACACAGAAATTGCATCGGAAATAAATAGAAAAGGCACAATGCCGACTTACGTACAAGACGACTGACTCTTCTTACTGTCTATGTTTTGAACCATACCTGTGACACTAGTTATAGATTCCGAAGCTTCACTTCAGGTTTACTGTATCTCTCTGACCTTCTTATTGACGATGAAACACCGAAATTGCATCGAAGTTAAATACGAAAGGCACAATGCCGACTTAAGTACTAGAAGAATGACTCTTTCTACTGTCTATGTTTTGAACCATTCCTGAGACACTAGTTAAAAATTCCGATGCCTCACTTCAGGTTTACTGTATCAATTGGACCTTCTTATTGACGATGAAACACAGAAATTGCATCGGAATTAAATACGAAAGGCACAATGCCGACTTAAGTACAAGAAGACTTACTATTCCTAGTGTCTATGTTTTGAACCATTCCTGTGACACTAGTTATAGATTCCGATGAATCACTGCAGGTTTACTGTATCCCTTGGACCTTCATATTGACGATGAAATACAGAAATTGCATCGGAAATAAATAGAAAAGGCACAATGGCGACTGAAGTACAAGAAGACTGACTATTCCTACTGTCTATGTTTTGAACCATTCCTGTGACACTAGTTATAGATTCCGATGCTTCACTTCAGGTTTACTGTATCCCTCTGTCCTTCTTATTGACGATGAAACATAGAAATTGCATTGGAATTAAATAGAAATGGCACAATGCCGACTTAAGTACTAGGAGAATGACCCTTTCTACTGTCCATGTTTTTAACCATTCCTGTGATACTAGTTATAAATTCCGATCCCTCACTTCAGGTTTACTGTATCCCTTTGACCTTTATATTGACGATGAAACCCAGAAATTGCATCGGAATTAAATACAAAAGGCACAATGCCGACTTAAGTACAAGAAGACTGACTCTTCCTACTGTCTATGTTTTGAACCATTCCTGTCACACTAGTTATAGATTCCGATGCTTCACTTCAGGTTTACTGTATCCCTCTGTCCTTCTTATTGACGATGAAACATAGAAATTGCATCGGAATTAAATAGAAAAGGGACAATGCCGACTTAAGTACAAGAAGAATGACTCTTTCTACTGTCTATGTTTTGAACCATACCTGTGGCACTAGTTATAGATTCCCATGCTTCACTTCAGGTTTACTGTATCCCTTGGACCTTCTTATTGACGATAAAAAACAGAAATTGCATCGGAATGAAATAGCAAAGGCACAATGCCGACTTAAGTACAAGTAGACTGACTCTTCTTACTGTCTATATTTTGAACCATTCCTGTGACACTAGTTATAGATTCTGATGCTTCACTTCAGGTTTACTGTATCTCTCTGACCCTCTTTTTGACGATGGAACACAGAAATTGCATCGGAATTAAATAGAAAAGGCACAATGCCGACTTAAGTACAAGAAGACTGACTCTTCTTACTGACTATGTTTTGAACCATTCATGTGACACTAGTTATTGACTCCGATGCTTCACTTCAGGTTTACTGTATCCCTCTGACCTTCTTATTGATGATGAAACACAGAAATTGCATCGGAATTAAATAGAAAAGGCACAATGCCGACTTACGTTAAAGAAGACTGACTCCTCTTACTGTCTATGTTTTGAACCATTCCTGTGACACTAGTTATAGATTCCGTAGCTTCACCTCCGGTTTACTGTATCTCTCTGACCTTCTTATTGACGATGAAACACCGAAATTGCATCGAAATTAAATACGAAAGGCACAATGCCGGCTTAAGTAGAAGAATACTGACTCTTCTTACTGACTATGTTTTGAACCATTCCTGTGGCACTAGTTATAGATTCCCATGCTTCACTTCAGGTTTACTGTATCCCTCTGACCTTCTTATTGACGATGAAAAACAGAAATTGCATCGGAATTAAATACATAACGTACAATGCCGACTTAAGTACAAGAATACTGACTCTTTTTACTTGATGTTTACTGTATCCCCCTGACATTCTTATGGACGATGAAAATCAGAAATTGCATAGGAAATAAATAGAAAAGGCACAATGCCGACTTAAGTACAAGAAGACTGACTCTTCTTACTGTCTATGTTTTGATCCATTCCTGTGACACTAGTTATAGATTCCGATGCTTCAGTTCAGGTGTACTGCATCCCTTGGACCTTCTTATTGACGATGAAACTCCGAAATTGCATCGGAATTAAATAGAAGAGGCTCACTGCCGACTTAAGTACAAGAAGACTAACTCTTCTTTCTGACTATGTTTTGAACCATTCCTGTGACACTAGTTATAGATTCCGATGCCTCACATCAGGTTTACTGTATCCCTTGGACCTTCTTATTGACGATGAAACACAGAAAGTGCATCGGAATTACATACGAAAGGCACAATGCCGACTTAAGTACAAGAAGACTGACTATTCCTAGTGTCTATGTTTTGAACCATTCCTGTGACACTAGTTATAGATTCCGATGAATCTCTTCAGGTTTACTGTATCCCTATGACGTTCTTGTTGACGATGAAACACAGAAATTGCGTCGGAATTAAATACAAATGGCACAATGCCGACAAAAGTACAAGAGGACTGACTCTTCTTACTGACTATGTTTTGAACCAATCCTGTGCCACTAGTTATAGATTTCGATGCTTCACTTCAGGTTTACTGTATCCCTCTGTCCTCCTTATTGACTATGAAACATAGAAATTATTTCGGAATTAAATAGAAAAAGCACAATGCCGACTTAAGTACAATAAGACTGACTCTTCTTACTGACTAAGTTTTGAACCATTCATGTGACACTAGTTATAGATTCCGTAGCTTCACTTCAGGTTTACTGTATCTCTCTGACCTTCTTATTGACGATGAAACACCGAAATAGCATCGAAATTAAATACGAAAGGCACAATGCCGACTTAAGTACAAGAAGACTGACTGTTCTTACTGACTATGTTTTGAACCATTCCTGTGACACCACTTATAGATTCCGATGCTTCACTTCAGGTTTACTGTATCCCTCTGACCTTCTTATGGACGATGAAAAACAGAAATTGCATAGGAAATAAATAGAAAAGGCACAATGCCGACTTAAGTACAAGAAGACTGACTCTTCTTACTGTCTATGTTTTGATCCATTCCTGTGACACTAGTTACAGATTCCGATGCTTCACTTCAGGTGTACTGCATCCCTTGGACCTTCTTATTGACGATGAAACACAGAAATTGCATCGGAATTTAATAGAAATTTCACACTGCCTACTTAAGTGCAAGAAAACTCACTCTTCTTACTGACTATGTTTTGAACCATTCATGTGACAGTAGTTATAGATTCCGATTCCTCACTTCATTTTTACTGTATCCCTTGGACCTTCTTATTGACGATGAATCACAGAAATTGCATCGGAATTAAATACGAAAGGCACAATGCCGACTTAAGTACAAGAACACTGACTCTTCTTACTGACTATGATTTGAACAATTCCTGTGACACTATTTATAGATTCCGATGCCTCACTTCAGGTTTACTGTATCCCTCTGACCTTCTTATTGACGATGAAACACAGATATTGCATCGGAATTAAATGGAAAAGGCACAATGCCGACATAAGTACAAGAAGACTGACTCTTCTTACTGACTATGTTTTGAACCATTCATGTGACACTAGTTATAGGCTCCGATGCTTGACTTCAGGTTTACTGTATCCCTCTGACCTTCTTATTGATGATGAAACACAGAAATTGCATCGGAATTAAATAGAAAAGGCACAATGCCGTCTTACATTAAAGAAGACTGACTCTTCTTACTGTCTATGATTTGAACCATTCCTGTGACACTAGTTATAGATTCCGAAGCTTCACTTCAGGTTTACTGTATCTCTATGACCTTCTAATTGAGGATAAAACACGGAAATTGCATCGAAATTAAATACGAAAAGCACAATGACGACTTAAGTAGAAGAAGACTGACTCTTCTTACTGCCTATGATTTGAACCATTCCTGTGACACCACTTATAGATTCCAATGCTTCACTTCAGGTTTACTGTATCCCTCTGACCTTCTTATGGACGATGAAAACAAGAAATTGCATAGAAAATAAATAGAAAAGGCACAATGCCGACTTAAGTACAAGAAGACTGACTCTTCTTACTGTCTATGTTTTGATCCATTCCTGTGACACTAGTTATAGATTCCGATGAATCTCTTCAGGTTTACTGTTTCCCTTGGACCTACATATTGACGATGAAATACAGAAAATACATCGGAAATAAATAGAAAAGGCACAATGGCGACTGAAGTACAGGAAGACTGACTCTTCCAACTGTCTATGTTTTGAACCATTCCTGTTACACTAGTTATAGATTCCAATGCTTCACTTCAGGTTTACTGTATCCCTCCGTCCTTCTTATTGACGATGAAACATAGAAATTTCATCGGAATTAAATAGAAAAGGCACAATGCCGACTTAAGTATAAGACGTCTGACTCTTCTTACTGACTATGTTTTCAACCATTCATGTGACACTAGTTATAGATTCCGAAGCTTCATTTCAGGTTTACTGTATCTCTCTGACCTTCTTATTGACGATGAAACACCGAAATTGCATCGAAAATAAATACGAAAGGCACAATGCCGACTTAAGTACAAGAAGACTGACTCTTCTTACTGACTATGTTTTGAACCATTCCTGTGACACCACTTATAGATTCCGATGCTTCACTTCAGGTTCACAGTATCCCTCTGACCTTATTATTGACGATGAAACACAGAAATTGCATCGGAATTGAATACCAAAGGCACAATGCCGACTTAAGTACAAGCAGACTGACTCTTCCTACTGTCTATGTTTTGAACCATTCCTGTGACACTAGTTATAGATTCCGATGCTTCACATCAGGTTTACTGTATCCCTCTGTCCTTCTTATTGACATGAAACATAGAAATTGCATCGGAATTAAATAGAAAAGGCACAATGCCGACTTAAGTACAAGAATAATGACTCTTTCTACTATCTATGTTTTGAACCATACCTGTGACACTAGTTATAGATTCCGATGCTTCACTTCAGGTTTACTGTATCCCGCTGACCTTCTTATTGACGATGAAAAACAGAAATTGCATCGGAATTAAATACAAAACGCACAATGCCGACTTAAGTACAAGAAGACTGACTCTTCTTACTGTCTACGATTTGAACCATTCCTGTGACACTACCTATAGATTCCGATGCTTCACTTCAGGTTTACTGTATCCCTTGGACCTTCTTATTGACGATGAAAAACTGAAATTGCATCGGAATGAAATAGCAAAGGTACAATGCCGACTTAAGTACAAGTAGACTGACTTTCCTTACTGTCTATGTTTTGAACCATTCCTGTGACAGTAGTTATAGATTCTGATGCTTCACTTCAGGTTTACTGTATCCCTCTGACCCTCTTATTGACGATGAAACACAGAAATTGCATCGGAATTAAATACAAAAGGCACAATGCTGACTTAACTACAAGAAGACTGACTCTTCTTACTGACTATGTTTTGAACCATTCCTGTGACACTATTTATAGATTCCGATGCCTCACTTCAGGTTTACTGTATCCCTCTGACCTTCTTATTGACGATGAAACACAGATATTGCATCGGAATTAAATAGAAAAGGCACAATGCCGACTTAAGTACAAGAATACTGACTCTTCTTACTGACTATGTTTTGAACCATTCATGTGACACTAGTTAAAGACTCCGATGCTTCACTTCAGGTTTACTGTACTCCCCCGGACGTTCTTATTGATGATGAAACACAGAAATTGCATCGGAAATAAATAGAAAAGGCACAATGCCGACTTACGTACAAGACGACTGACTCTTCTTACTGTCTATGTTTTGAACCATACCTGTGACACTAGTTATAGATTCCGAAGCTTCACTTCAGGTTTACTGTATCTCTCTGACCTTCTTATTGACGATGAAACACCGAAATTGCATCGAAGTTAAATACGAAAGGCACAATGCCGACTTAAGTACTAGAAGAATGACTCTTTCTACTGTCTATGTTTTGAACCATTCCTGAGACACTAGTTAAAAATTCCGATGCCTCACTTCAGGTTTACTGTATCAATTGGACCTTCTTATTGACGATGAAACACAGAAATTGCATCGGAATTAAATACGAAAGGCACAATGCCGACTTAAGTACCAGAAGACTTACTATTCCTAGTGTCTATGTTTTGAACCATTCCTGTGACACTAGTTATAGATTCCGATGAATCACTGCAGGTTTACTGTATCCCTTGGACCTTCATATTGACGATGAAATACAGAAATTGCATCGGAAATAAATAGAAAAGGCACAATGGCGACTGAAGTACAAGAAGACTGACTATTCCTACTGTCTATGTTTTGAACCATTCCTGTGACACTAGTTATAGATTCCGATGCTTCACTTCAGGTTTACTGTATCCCTCTGTCCTTCTTATTGACGATGAAACATAGAAATTGCATTGGAATTAAATAGAAATGGCACAATGCCGACTTAAGTACTAGGAGAATGACCCTTTCTACTGTCCATGTTTTTAACCATTCCTGTGATACTAGTTATAAATTCCGATCCCTCACTTCAGGTTTACTGTATCCCTTTGACCTTTATATTGACGATGAAACCCAGAAATTGCATCGGAATTAAATACAAAAGGCACAATGCCGACTTAAGTACAAGAAGACTGACTCTTCCTACTGTCTATGTTTTGAACCATTCCTGTCACACTAGTTATGGATTCCGATGCTTCACTTCAGGTTTACTGTATCCCTCTGTCCTTCTTATTGACGATGAAACATAGAAATTGCATCGGAATTAAATAGAAAAGGGACAATGCCGACTTAAGTACAAGAAGAATGACTCTTTCTACTGTCTATGTTTTGAACCATACCTGTGGCACTAGTTATAGATTCCCATGCTTCACTTCAGGTTTACTGTATCCCTTGGACCTTCTTATTGACGATAAAAAACAGAAATTGCATCGGAATGAAATAGCAAAGGCACAATGCCGACTTAAGTACAAGTAGACTGACTCTTCTTACTGTCTATATTTTGAACCATTCCTGTGACACTAGTTATAGATTCTGATGCTTCACTTCAGGTTTACTGTATCTCTCTGACCCTCTTTTTGACGATGGAACACAGAAATTGCATCGGAATTAAATAGAAAAGGCACAATGCCGACTTAAGTACAAGAAGACTGACTCTTCTTACTGACTATGTTTTGAACCATTCATGTGACACTAGTTATTGACTCCGATGCTTCACTTCAGGTTTACTGTATCCCTCTGACCTTCTTATTGATGATGAAACACAGAAATTGCATCGGAATTAAATAGAAAAGGCACAATGCCGACTTACGTTAAAGAAGACTGACTCCTCTTACTGTCTATGTTTTGAACCATTCCTGTGACACTAGTTATAGATTCCGTAGCTTCACCTCCGGTTTACTGTATCTCTCTGACCTTCTTATTGACGATGAAACACCGAAATTGCATCGAAATTAAATACGAAAGGCACAATGCCGGCTTAAGTAGAAGAATACTGACTCTTCTTACTGACTATGTTTTGAACCATTCCTGTGGCACTAGTTATAGATTCCCATGCTTCACTTCAGGTTTACTGTATCCCTCTGACCTTCTTATTGACGATGAAAAACAGAAATTGCATCGGAATTAAATACATAACGTACAATGCCGACTTAAGTACAAGAATACTGACTCTTTTTACTTGATGTTTACTGTATCCCCCTGACATTCTTATGGACGATGAAAATCAGAAATTGCATAGGAAATAAATAGAAAAGGCACAATGCCGACTTAAGTACAAGAAGACTGACTCTTCTTACTGTCTATGTTTTGATCCATTCCTGTGACACTAGTTATAGATTCCGATGCTTCAGTTCAGGTGTACTGCATCCCTTGGACCTTCTTATTGACGATGAAACTCCGAAATTGCATCGGAATTAAATAGAAGAGGCTCACTGCCGACTTAAGTACAAGAAGACTAACTCTTCTTTCTGACTATGTTTTGAACCATTCCTGTGACACTAGTTATAGATTCCGATGCCTCACATCAGGTTTACTGTATCCCTTGGACCTTCTTATTGACGATGAAACACAGAAAGTGCATCGGAATTACATACGAAAGGCACAATGCCGACTTAAGTACAAGAAGACTGACTATTCCTAGTGTCTATGTTTTGAACCATTCCTGTGACACTAGTTATAGATTCCGATGAATCTCTTCAGGTTTACTGTATCCCTATGACGTTCTTGTTGACGATGAAACACAGAAATTGCGTCGGAATTAAATACAAATGGCACAATGCCGACAAAAGTACAAGAAGACTGACTCTTCTTACTGACTATGTTTTGAACCAATCCTGTGCCACTAGTTATAGATTCCGATGCTTCACTTCAGGTTTACTGTATCCCTCTGTCCTCCTTATTGACTATGAAACATAGAAATTATTTCGGAATTAAATAGAAAAAGCACAATGCCGACTTAAGTACAATAAGACTGACTCTTCTTACTGACTAAGTTTTGAACCATTCATGTGACACTAGTTATAGATTCCGTAGCTTCACTTCAGGTTTACTGTATCTCTCTGACCTTCTTATTGACGATGAAACACCGAAATAGCATCGAAATTAAATACGAAAGGCACAATGCCGACTTAAGTACAAGAAGACTGACTGTTCTTACTGACTATGTTTTGAACCATTCCTGTGACACCACTTATAGATTCCGATGCTTCACTTCAGGTTTACTGTATCCCTCTGACCTTCTTATGGACGATGAAAAACAGAAATTGCATAGGAAATAAATAGAAAAGGCACAATGCCGACTTAAGTACAAGAAGACTGACTCTTCTTACTGTCTATGTTTTGATCCATTCCTGTGACACTAGTTACAGATTCCGATGCTTCACTTCAGGTGTACTGCATCCCTTGGACCTTCTTATTGACGATGAAACACAGAAATTGCATCGGAATTTAATAGAAATTTCACACTGCCTACTTAAGTGCAAGAAAACTCACTCTTCTTACTGACTATGTTTTGAACCATTCATGTGACAGTAGTTATAGATTCCGATTCCTCACTTCATTTTTACTGTATCCCTTGGACCTTCTTATTGACGATGAATCACAGAAATTGCATCGGAATTAAATACGAAAGGCACAATGCCGACATAAGTACAAGAAGACTGACTCTTCCCAATGTCTATGTTTTGAACCATTTCTGTGACACTAGTTATAGATTCTGATGCTTCACTACAGAATTACTGTATCCCTCGGACCCTCTTATTGACGATGAAACACAGAAATTGCATCGGAATTAAATAGAAAAGGCACAATGACGATGTAAGTACAAGAATACTGACTCTTCTTACTGACTATGCTTTGAACCATTCCTGTGACACTATTTATAGATTCTGATGCCTCACTTCAGGTTTACTGTATCCCTCTGACCTTCTTATTGAGGATGAAACACAGATATTGCATCGGAATTAAATAGAAAAGGCACATCCCGACTTAAGTATAAGAAGACTGACTCTTCTTACTAACTATGTTTTGAACCATTAATGTCACACTAGTTATAGACTCCGATGCTTCACTTCAGGTTTACTGTATCCCTCTGACCTTCTTATTGATGATGAAACACAGTAATTGCATCGGAATTAAATAGAAAAGGCACAATGCCGACTTAAGTACAAGAAGACTGACTCTTCTTACTGTCTATAATTTGAACCGAACCTGTGACACTAGTTATAGATTCCGATGCTTCACTTCAGGTTTACTGTATCCCTTGGACCTTCTTATTGACGAAGAAACACAGAAATTGCAACGGAATTAAATACGAAAGGCACAATGCCGACTTAAGTACAAGAAGACTGACTCTTCCTACTGTCTATGATTTGAACCATTCCTGTGACACTAGTTATAGATTCCGATGCTTCACTTCAGGTTTACTGTATCCCTCTGTCCTTCTTATTGACGATGAAACATAGAAATTGCATTGGAATTAAATAGAAAAGGCACAATGCCGACTTAAGTACTAGGAGAATGACCCTTTCTACTGTCTAGTTTTTTAACCATTCCTGTGACACTAGTTATAAATTCCGATCCCTCACTTCAGGTTTACTGTTTCCCTTTGACCTTTTATTGACGATGAAACACAGAAATTGCGTCGGAATTAAATAGAAAAGGAACAATGCCGACTTAAGTACAAGAAGAATGACTCTTTCTACTGTCTATGTTTTGAACCATACCTGTGACACTAGTTATAGATTCCCAAGCTTCACTTCAGGTTTACTGTATCCCTCTGACCTTCTTATTGACGATGAAAAACAGAAATTGCATCGGAATTAAATACATAACGCACAATGCCGACTTAAGTACAAGAATACTGACTCTTTTTACTGTCTACGATTTAAACCATTCCTGTGACACTACATATAGATTCCGATGCTTCACTTCAGGTTTACTGTAGCCCTTGAACCTTCAATTGACGATAACAACCAGAAATTGCATCGGAATGAAATAGCAAAGGCACAATGCCGAATTAAGTACAAGAAGACTGACTCTTCTTACTGACTATGTTTTGAACCATTCCTGTGACACTTGTTATAGATTCCGAAGCTTCACCTCAGGTTTACTGTATCTCTCTGACCTTCTTATTGACGATGAAACACCGAAATTACATTGAAATTAAATACGAAAGGCACAATGCCGGCTTAAGTAGCAGAATACTGACTCTTCTTACTGACTATGCTTTGAACCATTCCTGTGACACCACTCATAGATTCCGAAGCTTCACTTCAGGTTTACTGTATCCCTCTGACATTCTTATGGACGATGAAAAACAGAAATTGCATAGGAAATAAATAGAAAAGGCACAGTGCCGACTTAAGTACAAGAAGACTGACTCTTCTTACTGCCTATGTTTTGATCCATTCCTGTGACACTAGTTATAGATTCCGATGCTTCACTTCAGGTGTACTGCATCCCTTGAACCTTCTTATTGACGATGAAACATCGAAATTGCATCGGAATTAAATAGAAGAGGCACACTGCCGACTTAAGTACAAGAAGACTAACTCTTCTTACTGACTATGTTTTGAACCATTCCTGTGACACTAGTTATAGATTCCGATGCCTCACTTAAGGTTTACTGTATCCCTTGGACCTTCTTATTGACGATGAAACACAGAAAGTGCATCGGAATTAAATACGAAAGGCACAATGCCGACTTAAGTACAAGAAGACTGACTATTCCTAGTGTCTATGTTTTGAACCATTCCTGTGACACTAGTTATAGATTCCGATGAATCTCTTCAGTTTTACTGTATCCCTTGGACCTTCATATTGCCGATGAAATACAGAAATTGCATCGGAAATAAATAGAAAAGGCACAATGGCGACTGAAGTACAAGAAGACTGACTCTTCCTACTGTCTATATTTTGAACCATTCCTGTAACACTAGTTATAGATTCCGATGCTTCACTTCAGGTTTACTGTATCCCTCTGTCCTCCTTATTGACGATGAAACATATAAATTTCATCGGAATTAAATAGAAAAGGCACAATGCCGACATAAGTACAATAAGACTGACTCCTCTTACTGACTATGTTTTGAACCATTCATGTGACACTAGTTATAGATTCCGAAGCTTCACTTCAGGTTTACTGTATCTCTCTGACCTTCTTATTGACGATGAAACACCGAAATAGCATCGAAATTAAATACGAAAGGCACAATGCCGACTTAAGTACAAGAAGACTGACTGTTCTTACTGACTATGTTTTGAACCATTCCTGTGACACCACTTATAGATTCCGATGCTTCACTTCAGGTTTACTGTATCCCTCTGACCTTCTTATGGACGATGAAAAACAGAAATTGCATAGGAAATAAATAGAAAAGGCACAATGCCGACTTAAGTACAAGAAGACTGACTCTTCTTACTGTCTATGTTTTGATCCATTCCTGTGACACTAGTTATAGATTCCGATGCTTCACTTCAGGTGTACTGCATCCCTTGGACCTTCTTATTGACGATGAAACACAGAAATTGCATCGGAATTTAATAGAAAATTCACACTGCCGACTTAAGTACAAGAAAACTCACTCTTCTTACTGACTATGTTTTGAACCATTCCTGTGACACTAGTTATAGATTCCGATTCCTCACTTCATTTTTACTGTATCCCTTGGACCTTCTTATTGACGATGAAACACAGAAATTGCATCGGAATTAAATACGAAAGGCACAATGCCGACATAAGTACAAGAAGACTGACTCTTCCCACTGTCTATGATTTGAACCATTCCTGTGACACTAGTTATAGATTCCGATGTTTCACTTCAGGTTTACTGTATCTCTCTGACCTTCTTATAGACGATCAAACACAGAAATTGCATCGGAATTAAATAGAAAAGGCACAATGCCGACTTAAGTACAAGTAGACTGACTCTTCTTACTGTCTATGTTTTGAACCATTTCTGTGACACTAATTATAGATTCTGATGCTTCACTACAGAATTACTGTATCCATCGGACCCTCTTATTAACGATGAAACACAGAAATTGCATCGGAATTAAATAGAAAAGGCACAATGACGACTTAAGTTCAAGAATACTGACTCTTCTAACTGACTATGCTTTGAACCATTCCTGTGACACTATTTATAGATTCTGATGCCTCACTTCAGGTTTACTGTATCCCTTGGACCTTCTTACTGACGATGAAACACCGAAATTGCATCGGATTTAAATACGAAAGGCACAATGCCGAATTAAGTACAAGAAGACTGACTCTTCTTACTGACTATGCTTTGAACCATTCCTGTGACACAACTTATAGATTCCGATGCTTCACTTCAGGTTTACTGCATCACTCTGACCTTCTTATGGACGATGAAACACAGAAATTGCATCGGAAATAAATAGAAAAGGCACAATGCCGACTTAAGTAGAAGAAGACTGACTCTCTTTACTGTCTATGCTTTGATCCATTCCTGTGACACTAGTTAAAGATTCCGATGCTTCACTTCAGGTTTACTGTATCCCTCTTTTTTTTTATTGACGATGAAACATAGAAATTGCATCGGAATTAAATAGAAAAGGCACAATGCCGACTTAAGTACTAGAAGAATGACTCTTTCTACTGTATATGTTTTGAACCATTCCTGTGACACTAGTTCTAAATTCCGATGCCTCACTTCAAGTTTACTGTATCCCTTAGACCATTTTATTGACGATGAAACACAGAAATTGCATCGGAATTAAATACAAAAGGCACAATGCCGACTTAAGTACAAGAAGACTGACTCTTCCTACTTTCTATGTTTTGAACCATTCCTGTCACACTAGTTATAGATTCCGATGCTTCACTTCAGTTTTACTGTATCCCTCTGTCCTTCTTATTGACGATGAAACATAGAAATTGCATCGGAATTAAATAGAAAAGGCACAATGCCGACTTAAGTACAAGAAGAATGACTCTTTGTACTGTCTATGTTTTGAACAATTCCTGTGACACTAGTTATAGATCCCGATGCTTCACTTCAGGTTTACTGTATCCCTCTGACCTTCTTATTGACGATGAAAAACAGAAATTGCATCGGAATTAAATACAAAACGCACAATGGCGACTTAAGTACAAGAACACTGACTCTTCTTACTGTCTACGATTTGAACCATTCCTGTGACACTACCTATAGATTCCGATGATTCACTTCAGGCTTACTGTATCCCTTGGACCTTCTTATTGATGATGAAACACAGAAATTGCATCGGAATTAAATAGAAAATGTAGAATGCCGACTTACGTACAAAAAGACTGACTCTTCTTACTGTCTATGTTTTGAACCATTCCTGTGACACTAGTTATAGATTCCGAAGCTTCACTTCAGGTTTACTATATCTCTCTGACCTTCTTATTGACGATGAAACACCGAAATTGCATCGAAATTAAATACGAAAGGCACAATGCCGATTTAAGTACAAGAAGACTGACTATTCTTACTGACTACGTTTTGAACCATTCCTGTGACACCACTTATAGATTCCGATGCTTCACTTCAGGTTTACTGTATCCCTTGGACCTTCTTATTGACGATGAAACTCAGAAATTGCATCGGAATTAAATAGAAGAGGCACACTGCCGACTTAAGTACAAGAAGACTCACTCTTCTTACTGACTATGTTTTGAACCATTCCTGTGACACTAGTTATAGATTCCGATGCCTCACTTCAGGTTTACTGTATCCCTTGGACCTTCTTATTGACGATGAAACACAGAAATTGCATCGGAATTAAATACGAAAGGCACAATGCCGACTTAAGTACAAGAAGACTGACTATTGCTAGTGTCTATGTTTTGAACCATTCCTGTGACACTAGTTATAGATTCCGATGAATCTCTTCAGGTTTACTGTATCCCTTGGACCTTCATATTGACGATGAAATACAGAAATTGTATAGGAAATAAATAGAAAAGGCACAATGGCGACTGAAGTACAAGAAGACTGACTCTTCCAACTGTCTATGTTTTGAACCATTCCTGTGACACTAGTTATAGATTCCGATGCTTCACTTCAGGTTTACTGTATCCCTCTGTCCTTCTTATTGACGATGAAACATAGGAATTTCATCGGAATTAAATAGAAAAGGCACGATGCCGACTTAAGTACAAGAAGAATGACTCTATCTACTGTCTATGTTTTGAACCATTCTTGTGACACTAGTTATAAATTCCGATGCCTCACTTCAGGTTTACTGTATTCCTTGGACCTTCTTAATGACGATGAAACACAGAAATTGCATCGGAATTAAATACAAAAGGCACAATGCCGACTTAAGTACAAGAAGATTCACTCTTCCAACTGTCTATGTTATGAACCATTCCTGTCACACTAGTTATAGATTCCGATGCTTCACTTCAGGTTTACTGTATCCCTCTGTCCTTCTCATTGACGATGAAACATAGAAAAAGCATCTGAATTAAATAGAAAAGGCACAATGCCGACTTAAGTACAAGAAGAATGACTCTTCTTACTGTCTACGATTTGAACCATTCCTGTGACACTACCTATAGATTCCGATGCTTCACTTCAGGTTTACTGTATCCCTTGGACCTTGCTATTGACGATGATAAACAGAAATTGCATCGGAATGAAATAGCAAAGGCACAATGCCGACTTAAGTACAAGTAGACTGACTCTTCTTACTGTCTATATTTTGAAACATTCCTGTGACACTAGTTATAGATTCTGATGCTTCACTTCAGGTTTACTGTATCCCTCTGACCCTCTTATTGACGATGAAACACAGAAATTGCATCGGAATTAAATACAAAAGGCACAATGCCGACTTAACTACAAGAGGACTGACTCTTCTTACTGACTATGTTTTGAACCATTCCTGTGACACTATTTATAGATTGCGATGCCTCACTTCAGGTTTACTGTATCCCTCTGATCTTCTTATTGACGATGAAACACAGATATTGCATCGGAATTAAATAGAAAAGGCACAATGCCGACTTAAGTACAAGAAGACTGACTCTTCTTACTGACTATGTTTTGAACCATTCATGTGACACTAGTTATAGACTCCGATGCTTCCCTTCAGGTTTACTATATCCCTCTGACCTTCTTATGGACGATGAAAAACAGAAATTGCATAGGAAATAAATAGAAAAGGCACAATGCCGACTTACGTACAAGAAGACTGACTCTTCTTACTGTCTATGTTTTGAACCATTCCTGTGACACTAGTTTTAGATTCCGAAGCTTCACTTCAGGTTTACTGTATCTCTCTGACCTTCTTATTGACGATGAAACAACGAAATTGCATCGAAATTAAATACGAAAAGCACAATGCCGACTTAAGTACAAGAAGACTGACTCTTCTTACTGACTATGTTTTGAACCATTCATGTGACACCACTTATAGATTCCGATGCTTCACTTCAGGTTTACTGTATCCCTCTGACCTTCTTATGGACGATGAAAAACAGAAATTGCATAGGAAATAAATAGAAAAGGCACAATGCCGACTTAAGTACAAGAAGACTGACTCTTCTTACTGTCTATGATTTGATCCATTCCTGTGACACTAGTTACAGATTCCGATGCTTCACTTCAGGTGTACTGCATCCCTTGGACCTTCTTATTGACGATGAAACACAGAAAGTGCATCGGAATTTAATAGAAAATTTACACTGCCGACTTAAGTACAAGAAAACACACTCTTCTTACTGACTATGTTTTGAACCAATCCTGTGACACTAGTTATAGATTCCGATGCCTCACTTCATTTTTACTGTATCACTTGGACCTTGTTATTGACGATGAAACACAGAAATTGCATCGGAATTAAATACGAAAGGCACAATGCCGACTTAAGTACAAGAAGACTGACTCTTCCCACTGTCTATGTTTTGAACCATTCCTGTGACACTATTTATAGATTCCAATGCCTCACTTCAGGTTTACTGTATCCCTCTGACCTTCTTATTGAGGATGAAACACAGATATTGCATCGGAATTAAATAGAAATGGCCAATGCCGACTTAAGTACAAGAAGACTGACTCTTCTTACTGACTATGTTTTGAACCATTCATGTGACACTAGTTATAGACTCCGATGCTTCACTTCAGGTTCACTGTATCCCTCTGACCTTCTTATTGATGATGAAACACAGAAATTGCATCGGAATTAAATACAAAAGGCACAATGCCGTTTTACGTTAAAGAAGACTGACTCTTCTTACTGTCTATGTTTTGAACCATTCCTGTGACACTAGTTATAGATTCCGAAGCTTCACTTCAGGTTTACTGTATCTCTCTGACCTTCTTATTGTCGATGAAGCACCTAAATTGCATCGAAATTAAATACGAAAGGCACAATGCCGACTTAAGTAGAAGAAGACTGACTCTTCTTACTGACTATGATTTGAACCATTCCTGTGACACCACTTATAGATTCCGATGCTTCACTTCAGGTTTACTGTATCCCTCCGACCTTCTTATGGACGATGAAAAACAGAAATTGCATAGGAAATAAATAGAAAAGGCACAATGCCGACTTAAGTACAAGAAGACTGACTCTTCTTACTGTCTATGTTTTGATCCATTCCTGTGACACTAGTTATAGATTCCGATGCTTCACTTCAGGTGTACTGCATCCCTTGGACCTTCTTATTGACGATGAAACACAGAAATTGCATCGGAATTGAATAGAAAATTCACACTGCCGACTTAAGTACAAGAAAACTCACTCTTCTTACTGACTGTTTTGAACCATTCCTGTGACACTAGTTATAGATTCCGATTCCTCACTTAATTTTTACTGTATCCCTTGGACCTTCTTATTGACGATGAAACACAGAAATTGCATCGGATTTAAATACGAAAGGCACAAGGCCGACATAAGTACATGAAGACTGACTCTTCCCATTGGCTATGTTTTGAACCAATCCTGTGACACTAGTTATAGATTCCGATGTTTCACTTCAGGTTTGCTGTATCCCTCTGACCTTCTTATAGACGATCAAACACAGAAATTGCATCGGAATTAAATAGAAAAGGCACAATGCCGACTTAAGTACAAGTAGACTGACTCTTCTTACTGTCTATGTTTTGAACCATTTCTGTGACACTAGTTATAGATTCTGATGCTTCACTACAGGTTTACTGTATCCCTCTGACCCTCTTATTGACGATGAAACTCAGAAATTGCAACGGAATGAAATAGAAAAGGCACAATGCCGACTTAAGTACAAGAAGACTGACTCTTCCTACTGTCTATGTTTTGAACCATTCCTGTGACACTAGTTATAGATTCCGATGCTTCACTTCAGGTTTGGTGTATCCCTCTTTTTTATTTATTGACGATGAAACATAGAAATTGCATCGGAATTAAATAGAAAAGGCACAATGCCGACTTAAGTACTAGAAGAATGACTCTTTCTACTGTCTATGTTTTGAACCATTCCTGTGACACTAGTTCTCAATTCCGATGCCTCACTTCAAGTTTACTGTATCCCTTAGACCATTTTATTGACGATGAAACACAGAAATTGCATCGGAATTAAATACAAAAGGCACAATGCCGACTTACGTACAAAAAGACTGACTCTTCCTACTTTCTATGTTTTGAACCATTCCTGTCACACTAGTTATAGATTCCAATGCTTCACTTCAGTTTTACTATATCCCTCTGTCCTTCTTATTGACGATGAAACATAGAAATTGCATCGGAATTAAATAGAAAAAGCACAATGCCGACTTAAGTACAAGAAGAATGACTCTTTCTACTGTCTATGTTTTGAACAATTCCTGTGACACTAGTTATAGATTCCGATGCTTCACTTCAGGTTTACTGTATCCCTCTGACCTTCTTATTGACGATGAAACACAGAAATTGCATCGGAATTAAATACGAAAGGCACAATGCCGACTTAAGTACAAGAAGACTGACTATTCCTAGTGTCTATGTTTTGAACCATTCCTGTGACACTAGTTATAGATTCCGATGAATCTCTTCAGGTTTACTGTATCCCTTGGACCTTCATATTGACGATGAAATACAGAAATTGTATAGGAAATAAATAGAAAAGGCACAATGGCGACTGAAGTACAAGAAGACTGACTCTTCCAACTGTCTATGTTTTGAACCATTCCTGTGACACTAGTTATAGATTCCGATGCTTCACTTCAGGTTTACTGTATCCCTCTGTCCTTCTTATTGACGATGAAACATAGGAATTTCATCGGAATTAAATAGAAAAGGCACGATGCCGACTTAAGTACAAGAAGAATGACTCTATCTACTGTCTATGTTTTGAACCATTCTTGTGACACTAGTTATAAATTCCGATGCCTCACTTCAGGTTTACTGTATTCCTTGGACCTTCTTAATGACGATGAAACACAGAAATTGCATCGGAATTAAATACAAAAGGCACAATGCCGACTTAAGTACAAGAAGATTCACTCTTCCAACTGTCTATGTTATGAACCATTCCTGTCACACTAGTTATAGATTCCGATGCTTCACTTCAGGTTTACTGTATCCCTCTGTCCTTCTTATTGACGATGAAACATAGAAAAAGCATCGGAATTAAATAGAAAAGGCACAATGCCGACTTAAGTACAAGAAGAATGACTCTTCTTACTGTCTACGATTTGAACCATTCCTGTGACACTACCTATAGATTCCGATGCTTCACTTCAGGTTTACTGTATCCCTTGGACCTTGCTATTGACGATGATAAACAGAAATTGCATCGGAATGAAATAGCAAAGGCACAATGCCGACTTAAGTACAAGTAGACTGACTCTTCTTACTGTCTATATTTTGAAACATTCCTGTGACACTAGTTATAGATTCTGATGCTTCACTTCAGGTTTACTGTATCCCTCTGACCCTCTTATTGACGATGAAACACAGAAATTGCATCGGAATTAAATACAAAAGGCACAATGCCGACTTAACTACAAGAGGACTGACTCTTCTTACTGACTATGTTTTGAACCATTCCTGTGACACTATTTATAGATTGCGATGCCTCACTTCAGGTTTACTGTATCCCTCTGATCTTCTTATTGACGATGAAACACAGATATTGCATCGGAATTAAATAGAAAAGGCACAATGCCGACTTAAGTACAAGAAGACTGACTCTTCTTACTGACTATGTTTTGAACCATTCATGTGACACTAGTTATAGACTCCGATGCTTCCCTTCAGGTTTACTGTATCCCTCTGACCTTCTTATGGACGATGAAAAACAGAAATTGCATAGGAAATAAATAGAAAAGGCACAATGCCGACTTACGTACAAGAAGACTGACTCTTCTTACTGTCTATGTTTTGAACCATTCGTGTGACACTAGTTTTAGATTCCGAAGCTTCACTTCAGGTTTACTGTATCTCTCTGACCTTCTTATTGACGATGAAACAACGAAATTGCATCGAAATTAAATACGAAAAGCACAATGCCGACTTAAGTACAAGAAGACTGACTCTTCTTACTGACTATGTTTTGAACCATTCATGTGACACCACTTATAGATTCCGATGCTTCACTTCAGGTTTACTGTATCCCTCTGACCTTCTTATGGACGATGAAAAACAGAAATTGCATAGGAAATAAATAGAAAAGGCACAATGCCGACTTAAGTACAAGAAGACTGACTCTTCTTACTGTCTATGATTTGATCCATTCCTGTGACACTAGTTACAGATTCCGATGCTTCACTTCAGGTGTACTGCATCCCTTGGACCTTCTTATTGACGATGAAACACAGAAAGTGCATCGGAATTTAATAGAAAATTCACACTGCCGACTTAAGTACAAGAAAACACACTCTTCTTACTGACTATGCTTTGAACCATTCCTGTGGCACTAGTTATAGATTCCGATGCCTCACTTCATTTTTACTGTATCCCTTGGACCTTCTTATTGACGATGAAACACAGAAATTGCATCGGAATTAAATACGAAAGGCACAATGCCGACTTAAGTACAAGAAGACTGACTCTTCCCACTGTCTATGTTTTGAACCATTCCTGTGACACTATTTATAGATTCCGATGACTCACTTCAGGTTTACTGTATCCCTCTGACCTTCTTATTGAGGATGAAACACAGATATTGCAACGGAATTAAATAGAAATGGCCAATGCCGACTTAAGTACAAGAAGACTGACTCTCCTTACTGACTATGTTTTGAACCATTCATGTGACACTAGTTATAGACTCCGATGCTTCACTTCAGGTTCACTGTATCCCTCTGACCTTCTTATTGATGATGAAACACAGAAATTGCATCGGAATTAAATACAAAAGGCACAATGCCGTTTTACGTTAAAGAAGACTGACTCTTCTTACTGTCTATGTTTTGAACCATTCCTGTGACACTAGTTATAGATTCCGAAGCTTCACTTCAGGTTTACTGTATCTCTCTGACCTTCTTATTGTCGATGAAGCACCTAAATTGCATCGAAATTAAATACGAAAGGCACAATGCCGACTTAAGTACAAGAAGACTGACTCTTCTTACTGACTATGTTTTGAACCATTCATGTGACACCACTTATAGATTCCGATGCTTCACTTCAGGTTTACTGTATCCCTCTGACCTTCTTATGGACGATGAAAAACAGAAATTGCATAGGAAATAAATAGAAAAGGCACAATGCCGACTTAAGTACAAGAAGACTGACTCTTCTTACTGTCTATGATTTGATCCATTCCTGTGACACTAGTTACAGATTCCGATGCTTCACTTCAGGTGTACTGCATCCCTTGGACCTTCTTATTGACGATGAAACACAGAAAGTGCATCGGAATTTAATAGAAAATTCACACTGCCGTCTTAAGTACAAGAAAACACACTCTTCTTACTGACTATGTTTTGAACCATTCCTGTGACACTAGTTATAGATTCCGATGCCTCACTTCATTTTTACTGTATCCCTTGGACCTTCTTATTGACGATGAAACACAGAAATTGCATCGGAATGAAATACGAAAGGCACAATGCCGACTTAAGTACAAGAAGACTGACTCTTCCCACTGTCTATGCTTTGAACCATTCCTGTGACACTATTTATAGATTCCGATGCCTCACTTCAGGTTTACTGTATCCCTCTGACCTTCTTATTGAGGATGAAACACAGATATTGCAACGGAATTAAATAGAAATGGCCAATGCCGACTTCAGTACAAGAAGACTGACTCTCCTTACTGACTATGTTTTGAACCATTCATGTGACACTAGATATAGACTCCGATGCTTCACTTCAGGTTCACTGTATCCCTCTGACCTTCTTATTGATGATGAAACACAGAAATTGCATCGGAATTAAATACAAAAGGCACAATGCCGTTTTACGTTAAAGAAGACTGACTCTTCTTACTGTCTATGTTTTGAACCATTCCTGTGACACTAGTTATAGATTCCGAAGCTTCACTTCAGGTTTACTGTATCTCTCTGACCTTCTTATTGTCGATGAAGCACCTAAATTGCATCGAAATTAAATACGAAAGGCACAATGCCGACTTAAGTAGAAGAGGACTGACTCTTCTTACTGAATATGATTTGAACCATTCCTGTGACACCACTTATAGATTCCGATGCTTCACTTCAGGTTTACTGTATCCCTCCGACCTTCTTATGGACGATGAAAAACAGAAATTGCATAGGAAATAAATAGAAAAGGCACAATGCCGACTTAAGTACAAGAAGACTGACTCTTCTTACTGTCTATGTTTTGATCCATTCCTGTGACACTAGTTATAGATTCCGATGCTTCACTTCAGGTGTACTGCATCCCTTGGACCTTCTTATTGACGATGAAACACAGAAATTGCATCGGAATTGAATAGAAAATTCACACTGCCGACTTAAGTACAAGAAAACTCACTCTTCTTACTGACTATGTTTTGAACCATTCCTGTGACACTAGTTATAGATTCCGATTCCTCACTTAATTTTTACTGTATCCCTTGGACCTTCTTATTGACGATGAAACACAGAAATTGCATCGGATTTAAATACGAAAGGCACAATGCCGACATAAGTACAAGAAGACTGACTCTTCCCATTGTCTATGTTTTGAACCATTCCTGTGACACTAGTTATAGATTCCGATGTTTCACTTCAGGTTTGCTGTATCCCTCTGACCTTCTTATAGACGATCAAACACAGAAATTGCATCGGAATTAAATAGAAAAGGCACAATGCCGACTTAAGAACAAGTAGACTGACTCTTCTTACTGTCTATGTTTTGAACCATTTCTGTGACACTAGTTATAGATTCTGATGCTTCACTACAGGTTTACTGTATCCCTCTGACCCTCTTATTGACGATGAAACTCAGAAATTGCATCGGAATGAAATAGAAAAGGCACAATGCCGACTTAAGTACAAGAAGACTGACTCTTCTTACTGACTATGCTTTGAACCATTCCTGCGACACTATTTATAGATTCTGATGCCTCACTTCAGGTTAACTGTATCCCTCTGACCTTCTTATTGAGGATGAACCACAGATATTGCATCGGATTTAAATAGAAAAGGCACAATGCCGACTTAAGTACAAGAAGACTGACTCTTCTTACTGACTATGTTTTGAACCATTCATGTGACACTAGTTGCAGCCTCCGATGCTTCACTTCAGGTTTACTGTATCCCTCTGACCTTCTTATTGATGATGAAACACAGTAATTGCATCGGAATTAAATAGAAAACGCACAATGCCGACTTAAGTACAAGAAGACTGACTCTTCTTACTGTCTATAATTTGAACCGAACCTGTGACACTAGTTATAGATTCCGATGCTTCACGTCAGGTTTACTGTATCCCTTGGACCTTCTTATTGACGAAGAAACACAGAAATTTCATCGGAATTAAATACGAAAGGCACAATGCCGACTTAAGTACAAGAAGACTGACTCTTCCTACTGTCTATGATTTGAACAATTCCTGTGACACTAGTTATAGATTCCGATGCTTCACTTCAGGTTTACTGTATCCCTCTGACCTTCTTGTAGACGATGAAACAAAGAAATTGCATCGGAATTAAATAGAAAAAGCACAATGCTGACTTAAGTACAAGATGACTGACTCATCCTTCTGTCAATGTTTTGATCCATTCCTGTGACACTAGTAATAGATTGCAATGCTTCACTTCAGGTTTACTGTATCCCTCTGACCCTCTTATTGACGATGAAACACAGAAATTGCATCAGAATTAAATACAAAAGGCACAATGCCGACTTAACTACAAGAAGACTGACTCTTCTTACTGACTATGTTTTGAACCAGTCGTGTGACACTATTTATAGATTCCGATGCCTCACTTCAGGTTTACTGTATCCCTCTGACCTTCTTATTGACGATTTAACACAGATATTGCATCGGAATTAAATAGAAAAGGCACAATGCCGACTTAAGTACAAGAAGACTGACTCTTCTTACTTACTATGTTTTGAACCATTCATGTGACACTAGTTATAGACTCCGATGCTTCACTTCAGGTTTACTGTATCCCTCTGACCTTCTTATTGATGATGAAACACAGTAATTGCATCGGAATTAAATAGAAAAGGCACAATGCCGACTTACGTACAAGAAGACTGACTCTTCTTACTGTCTATGTTTTGAACCATTCCTGTGACACTAGTTATAGATTCCGAAGCTTCACTTCAGGTTTACTGTATCTCTCTGACCTTCTTATTGACGATGAAACACCGAAATTGCATCGAAATTAAATACGAAAGGCACAATGCCGACATAAGTATAAGCAGACTGACTATTCTTACTGACTTCGTTTTGACCCATTCCTGTGACACCACTTATAGATCCCGATGCTTCACTTCAGGTTTACTATATCCCTCTGACCTTCCTATGGACAATGAAAAACAAAAATTGCACAGGAAATAAATAGAAAAGGCACAATGCCGACTTCAGTACAAGAAGACTGACTCTTCCCACTGTCTATGTTTTGAACCATTCCTGTGACACTAGTTATAGATTCCGATTTTTCACTTCAGGTTTACTGTATCCCTCTGACTTTCTTATAGACGATGAAACACAGAAGTTGCATCGGAATTAAAATGAAAAGGCAGAATGCCGACTTAAGTACAAGTAGACTGACGCTTCTTACTGTCTATGTTTTGAACCATACCTGCGACACTAGTTATAGATTCTGATGCTTCACTACAGGTATCCCTCTGACCCTCTTATTGACGATGAAACACAGAAGTTGCATCGGAATGAAATAGAAGAGGCACAATGCCGACTTAAGTACAAGAAGACTGACTCTTCATGCTGACTATGCTTTGAACCATTCCTGTGACACTATTTATAGATTCTGATGCCTCACTTCATGTTTACTGTATCCCTCTGATCCTCTTATTGAGGATGAAACACAGATATTGCATCGGAATTAAATAGAAAAGGCACAATGCCGACTTAAGTACAAGAAGACTGACTCTTCTTACTGACTATATTTTGAACCATTCATGTGACACTAGTTATAGACTCCGATGCTTCACTTCAGGTTTACTGTATCCCCCTGACCTTCTTATTGATGATGAAACACAGTAATTGCATCGGAATAGAATAGAAAAGGCACAATGCCGACTTAAGTACAAGAAGACTGACTCTTCTTACTGTCTATAATTTGAACCGAACCTGTGACACTAGTTATAGATTCCGATGCTTCACTTCAGGTTTACTGTATCCCTTGGACCTTCTTATTGACGAAGAAACACAGAAATTGCAAGGAATTAAATACGAAAGGCACAATGCCGACTTAAGTACAAGAAGACTGACTCTTCCTACTGTCTATGATTTGCACCATTCCTGTGACACTAGTTATAGATTCTGATGCTTCACTTCAGGTTTACTGTATCCCTCTGACCTTCTTATAGACGATGAAACACAGAAATTGCATCGGAATTAAAATGGAAAAGGCCCACGCCGACTAAAGTACAAGATGACTGACTCTTCATACTGTCTACGTTTCAACCATTCCTGTGACACTAGTTATAGATTCCGATGCCTCACTTCACGTTTACTGTATCCCTTTGACCTTCTTATTGACGATGAAACACAGATATTGCATCGGAATTAAATAGAAAAGTCACAATGCCGAATTAAGTACAAGAAGACTGACTATTCTTACTGACTCTGTTTTGAACCATTCATGTGACACTATTTATAGACTCCGATGCTTCAATTAAGGTTTACTGTATCCCTCTGACCTTCTTATTGATTATGAAACACAGATATTGCATCGGAATTAAATAGAAAATTCACAATGCCGACTTAAGTACAAGAAGGCTGACTCTTCTTACTGTCTTTGTTTTGAACCGAACTTGTGACACTACTTACAGATTCCGATGCTTCACTTCAGGTTTACTGTATCCCTTGGACCTTCTTACTGACGATGAAACACCGAAATTGCATCGGATTTAAATACGAAAGGCACAATGCCGACTTAAGTACAAGAAGACTGACTCTTCTTACTGACTATGTTTTGAACCATTCCTGTGACAATACTTATAGATTCCGATGCTTCACCGCAGGTTTACTGTATCCCTCTGACCTTCTTATGGACGATGAAACACAGAAATTGCATCGGAAATAAATAGAAAAGGCACAATGCCGACTTAACTAGAAGAATACTGACCCTCCTTACTGTCTATGCTTTGATCCATTCCTGTGACGCTATTTATAGATTCCGATGCTTCACTTCAGGTGTACTGCATCCCTTCGACCATCTTATTGACGATGAATCTCAGAAATTGCATCGGAATTAAATAGTAGAGGCACACTGCCGACTTAAGTACAAGAAGACTCACTCTTCCTAATGACTATGTTTTGAACCATTCCTGTGACACTAGTTATAGATTCCGATGCCTCACTTCAGGTTTACTGTATCCCTCTGACCTTCGTATTGACGATGAAACACAGATATTGCATCGGAATTAGAGAGAAAAGACTCAAAGCCGACTTAAGTACATGTAGACTGACTATTCTTACTGACTATATTTTGAACCATTCATGTGACACTAGTTATAGACTCCGATGCTTCACTTCAGGTTTACTGTATCCCTCTGACCTTCTTATTGTTGATGAAACACAGAAATTTCATCGGAACTAAATAGAAAAGGCACAATGCCGACTTACGTACAAGAAGACTGACTCCTCTTACTGTCTATGTTTTGAACCATTCCTGTGACACTTGTTATAGATTTCGATGCTTCACTTCAGGTTTACAGTACATCTCTGACCTTCTTATTGTAGATGAAACACGGAAATTGCATCGGAATTAAACAGAAAAGGCACAATGCCGACTTAAGTACAAAAAGACTGACTCTTCTTACTGTCTATGTTTTTAACCATTCCTGTGACACTAGTTATAGATTCCGATGCCTCACTTCAGGTTTACTGTATCCCTTGGACATTCTTAATGACGCTGAAACACAGAAATTGCATCGGAATTAAATACAAAAGGCACAATGCCGACATAGGTACAAGAAGACTGACTTTTCCAACTGTCTATGAGTTGAACCATTCCTGTGACACTAGTTATAGATTCCGATGCTGCACTTCAGATTTTCTGTATCCCTCTGACCTTCTTATTGACGATGAAACATAGAAATTGCATCGGAATTAAATAGATAAGGCACAATGCCGACTTCAGTACAAGAAGGGTGACTCTTGCTACTGTCTAAGCTTTGAAACATTCCTCTGACACTAGTTATAGATTCCGATGCTTCACTTCAGGTTTACTGTATCCCTCTGACCTTCTTATTGACGATGAAAACCAGAAATTGCATCGGAATTAAATACAAAATGTACAATGCCGACTCAAGTACAAGAAGACTGACTCTTCTTACTGTCTATGTTTTGAACCATTCCTGTGACACTAGTTATAGATTCTGATGCTTCACTTCAGATTTACTGTATCCCTCTGACCCTCTTATTGACGATGAAACACAGAAATTGCAGGGAAATTAAATACAAAAGGCACAATGTCGACTTAAGTACAAGAAGACTGACTCATCCCACTATCTACGTTTTGACCCATCCCTGTGACACTAGTTATAGATTAAGATGCTTCACTACAGGTTTACTGTATCCCTCTGACCTTCTTATTGACGATAAAACACAGAAATTGCATCGAAAATAAATAGAAAAGGCACAATGCCGCTTAAGTACAAGAAGACTGACTCTTCTTACTGTCTGTATTTGAACCATTCCTGTGACATTAGTTATAGATTCCGATGCTTCACTTCAGGTTTACTGTATCCCTCTGACCTTCTTACTGACGATGAAAAACAGAAATTGCATCGGAATAAATTACAAAACGCACAATGCCGACTTAAGTACAAGAAGACTGACTCTTCTTACTGACTGTGTTTTGAACCATTCCTGTGACACTAGTTATAGATTCTGATGCTTCACTTTAGGTTTACTGTATCCCTCTGACCTTCTTATGGACGATGTAACACAGAAATTGCATCGGAATTAAATACAAAAGGCACAATGCTGACTTAAGTACAAGAAGACTGACCCTTCTTACTGACTATGTTTTGAACCATTCCTGTGGCACCACTTATAGATTCGATGCTTCACTTCAAGTGTACTGTATCCCTCGGACCTTCTTATTGACGATGAAATACAGAAATTGCATCGCAATTAAATACAAAAGGCACAATGCCGACTTAAGTACAAGTAGACTGACGCTTCTTACTGTCTATGTTTTGAACCATTCCTGTGACACTAGTTATAGATTCTGATGCTTCACTTCAGGTTTACTGTATCCCTCTGACCCTCTTATTGACGATGAAACACAGAAATTGCATCGGAATTAAATACAAAATTACAATGCCGACTTAAGTACAAGAAGACTGACTCTTCCTACAGTCTATGTTTTAAACCATCCCTATGACACTAGTTATAGATTCCGATGCTTCACTTCAGGTTTACTGTATCCCTCTGACCTTCTTACTGACGATGAAAAACAGAAATTGCATCGGAATAAAATACAAAACGCACAATGCCGACTTAAGTACAAGAAGACTGACTCTTCTTACTGACTGTGTTTTGAACCATTCCAGTGACACTAGTTATAGATTCTGATGCTTCACTTTAGGTTTACTGTATCCCTCAGACCTTCTTATGGACGATGTAACACAGAAATTGCATCGGAATTAAATACAAAAGGCACAATGCTGACTTAAGTACAAGAAGACTGACCCTTCATACTGACTATGTTTTGAACCATTCCTGTGGCACCACTTATAGATTCGATGCTTCACTTCAAGTGTACTGTATCCCTCGGACCTTCTTATTGACGATGAAATACAGAAATTGCATCGGAATTAAATAGAAAAGGCACAATGCCGACTTAAGTACAAGTAGGCTGACTCTGCTTACTGTCTATGTTTTGAACCATTCCTGTGACACTAGTTACAGCTTCTGATGTTTCACTTCAGGTTTACTGTATCCCTCTGACCCCCTTATTGACGATGAAACACAGAAATTCCATCGGAATGAAATAAAAAAGGCACAATGCGACTTAAGTACAAGAAGACTGACTCTTCTTACTGTCTATGATTTGAACCATTCCTGCGACACTAGTTATAGATTCCGATGCTTCACTTCAGATTTGCTGTATCCCTCTGACCTTCTTATGGACGATGAAACACAGAAATTGCATCGGAAATAAATAGAAAATGCACCATGCCGACTTAAGTACAAGATGTCTTACTATTCCTACTGCCTATGTTTTGAACCATTCCTGTGACACTAGTTATAGATTCCGATGCTTCACTTCAGGTTTACTGAATCCCTCTGACCTACTTATTGACGATGAAACACGGAAATTGCATCGGAATTAAACAGAAAAGGCGCAATGCCGACTTAAGTATAAGAAGACTGACTCTTCTTACTGTCTATGTTTTTAACCATCCCTGTTACACTAGTTATAGATTCCGATGCCTCACTTTAGGTTTACTGTATCCCTTGGACCTTCTTATTGACGATGAAACACAGATATTGCATCGGAATTAAATACAAAAGGCACAATGCCGACTTAAGTACAAGAAGACTGACTTTTCCTACTGTCTACGCTTTGAACCATTCCTGTGACACTAGTTATAGATTCCGATGCTTCACTTCAGGTTTACTGTATCCCTCTGAATTTCTTATTGACGGTGAAACATAGAAATTGCATCGGAATTAAATAGATAAGGCACAATGCCGACTTCAGTACAAGAAGACTGACTTTTGCTACTGTCTATGATCTGAAACATTCCTGTGACACTAGTTATAGATTCCGATGCTTCACTTCAGGTTTACTGTATCCCTCTGACCTTCTTATTGACGATGAAAAGCAGAAATTGCATCGGAATTAAATACAAAACGCAATATGCCGCCTCAAGTACAAATAGACTGACTCTTTCTACTGTCTATGTTTTAAACCATTCCTGTGACACTAGTTATAGATTCCGATGCTTCACTTGAGGTTTACTGTATCCCTCTGACCTTCGTATTGACGATGAAACACAGAAATTGCATCGGAATTAAATAGAAAAGGCACAATGCCGGCTTAAGTACAAGAAGACTGACACTTCTTGCTGTCTATGATTTGAACCATTCCTGTGACACTAGTTATAGATTCCGATACTTCACTTCAGGTGTACTGTATCCATTGGACCTTCTTATTGACGATGAAACACAGAAATTGCATCGGAATTAAATTCAAAAGGCACAATGCCGACTTAAGTACAAGTAGACTGACACTTCTTCTTGTCTATGTTTTGAACCATTCCTGTGATACTAGTTATAGAATCTGATGCTTCACTTCAGGATTACTGTATCCCTCTGACGCCCTTATTGACGATGAAACACTGAAATTGCATCGGAATTAAATACAAAAGGCACAATGCCGACTCTAATACAAGATGACTGGCTCTTCTTACTCTCTATGCTTTGAACCTTTCCTGTGAGACCGGTTTTAGATTCCGATGCTTCACTTCAGGTTTACTGTATCCCTTGGACCTTCTTATTGACGACGAAACACAGAAATTGCATCGGAATGAAATAGAAAATGCACAATGCCGACTTAAGTACAAGAAGACGGACTGTTCTTACTGACTATGCTTTGAACATTTCCTGTGAGACCAGTTTTAGATTCCTATGCTTTACTATATGTTTACTGTTTCCCTTGGACCTTCTTATTGACGATGAAACACAGAAATTGCATCGAAATTAAATACAAAAGGGACCATGCCGACTTAAGTACAAGAAGACTGATTCTTATTAGTGACTATGTTTTGAACCATTCCTGTGACACTAGTTACAGATTCGGATGCTTCACTTCAGGTTTACTGTATCCCTCTGACCTTCTTATTGACGATGAAACAAGGAAATTGCATTGGAATTAAATAGAAAAGGCACAATGCCGACTTAATTAAAAGAAGACTGACTCTCCCTACTGTCTAAGATTTGATCCATTCCTGCGACACTAGTTATAGATTCCGATGCTTCACTTCAGGTTCACTGCATCCCTCTGACCTTCTTATTGACGACGAAAAACAGAAATTGCATCGGAATTAAACACAAAACGCACAATGCCAACTCAAGTACAAGAAGACTTACTCTTCCTACTGTCTATGTTTTGAACCATTCCTGTGACACTAGTTGTAGATCCGATGCTTCACTTCAGGTTTACTGTATCCCTCTGACCTAAATGTTGGCGATGAAACACAGAAATTGCATCGGAATGAAATACAAAAGGCACAATGCCGACTTAAGTACAAGTAGACTGACTCTTCTTACTGTCTATGTTTTGAACCATTCCTGTGACACTAGTTATAGCTTCTGATGCTTCACTTCAGGTTTACTGTATACATCTGACCCCCTTATTGACGATGAAACACAGAAATTGCATCGAAATTAAATACAAAAGGCGCAATGCCGACTTAAGTACAAGAAGACCGACTCATCCTACTGTCTACGTTTTGAACCATCCCTGCGACACTAGTTATAGATTACGATGCTTCACTTCGGGTTTACTGTATCCCTCTGACCTTCTTATTGACGATAAAACACAGAAATTGCATCGGAATTAAATAAAAAAGGCACAATGCCGACTTAAGTACAAGAAGACTGACTCTTCTTACTGACTATGTTTTCAACCATTCCTGTGACACTAGTTATAGATTCCGATGTTTCACTTTAGGTTTACTGTATCCCTTGGATATTCTTATTGACGATGAAACACTGAAATTGCATCGGAATTAAATACAAAAGGCACAATGCCGAATCAAATACAAGATGACTGGCTCTTCTTACTCTCTATGCTTTGAACCTTTCCTGTGAGAACGATTTTAGATTCCGATGCTTCACTTCAGAATTACTGTATCCCTTGGACCTTCTTATTGACGACGACACACAGAAATTGCATCGGAATTAAATAGAAAAGGCACAATGCCGTCTTAAGTACAAGAAGACTGACTTGTATTACTGACTATGCTTTGAACAATTCCTGTGAGACCAGTTTTAGATTCCGATGCTTCACTATATGTTTACTGTATCAATTGGACCTTCTTATTGACGATGAAACACAGAAATTGCATCGGAATTAAATACAAAAGGCACAATGCCGACTTAAGTACAAGTAGACTGACTCTTCATACTGTCTATGTTTGGAACAATTCCTGTGATACTAGTTATAGCTTCTGATACTTCACTTCAGGTTTACTGTATCCCTCTGACCCCCTTATTGACGATGAAACACAGAAATTGCGTCGGAATGAAATACAAAAGGCACAGTGCCGACTTAAGTACAAGAAGACTGACTCTTCTTACTGTCTATGATTTGAACCATTCCTGTGACACTAGTTATAGATTCCGATGCTCACTTCAAGTGCACTGTATCCCTTGGACCTTCTTATTGACGATGAAACACTGAAATTGCATCGGAATTAAATACAAAAGGCACAATGCCGACTCAAATAACAGATGACTGGCTCTTCTTACTGCCTATGTTTTTAACCATTCCTGTGACACTAGTTATAGATTCCGATGCCTCACTTCAGGTTTACTGTATCCCTTGGACCTTCTTATTGACGATGAAACACAGAAAATGCATCGGAATGAAATACAAAAGGCACAATGCCGACTTAAGTACAACAAGACTGACTTTTCCTACTGTCTATGTTTTGAACCATTCCTGTGACACTAGTTATAGATTCCGATGAATCACTTCAGGTTTACTGTATCCCTTGGACCTTCATATTGACGATGAAATACAGAAATTGTATAGGAAATAAATAGAAAAGGCACAATGGCGACTGAAGTACAAGAAGACTGACTCTTCCAACTGTCTATGTTTTGAACCATTCCTGTGACACTAGTTATAGATTCCGATGCTTCACTTCAGGTTTACTGTATCCCTCTGTCCTTCTTATTGACGATGAAACATAGGAATTTCATCGGAATTAAATAGAAAAGGCACGATGCCGACTTAAGTACAAGAAGAATGACTCTATCTACAGGATATGTTTTGAACCATTCTTGTGACACTAGTTATAAATTCCGATGCCTCACTTCAGGTTTACTGTATTCCTTGGACCTTCTTAATGACGATGAAACACAGAAATTGCATCGGAATTAAATACAAAAGGCACAATGCCGACTTAAGTACAAGAAGATTCACTCTTCCAACTGTCTATGTTATGAACCATTCCTGTCACACTAGTTATAGATTCCGATGCTTCACTTCAGGTTTACTGTATCCCTCTGTCCTTCTTATTGACGATGAAACATAGAAAAAGCATCGGAATTAAATAGAAAAGTCACAATGCCGACTTAAGTACAAGAAGAATGACTCTTCTTACTGTCTACGATTTGAACCATTCCTGTGACACTACCTATAGATTCCGATGCTTCACTTCAGGTTTACTGTATCCCTTGGACCTTGCTATTGACGATGATAAACAGAAATTGCATCGGAATGAAATAGCAAAGGCACAATGATGACTTAAGTACAAGTAGACTGACTCTTCTTACTGTCTATATTTTGAAACATTCCTGTGACACTAGTTATAGATTCTGATGCTTCACTTCAGGTTTACTGTATCCCTCTGACCCTCTTATTGACGATGAAACACAGAAATTGCATCGGAATTAAATACAAAAGGCACAATGCCGACTTAACTACAAGAGGACTGACTCTTCTTACTGACTATGTTTTGAACCATTCCTGTGACACTATTTATAGATTGCGATGCCTCACTTCCGGTTTACTGTATCCCTCTGACCTTCTTATGGACGATGAAAAACAGAAATTGCATCGAAATTAAATACGAAAGGCACAATGCCGACTTACGTACAAGAAGACTGACTCTTCTTACTGTCTATGTTTTGAACCATTCCTGTGACACTAGTTTTAGATTCCGAAGCTTCACTTCAGGTTTACTGAATCTCTCTGACCTTCTTATTGACGATGAAACAACGAAATTGAATCGAAATTAAATACGAAAAGCACAATGCCGACTTAAGTACAAGAAGACTGACTCTTCTTACTGACTATGTTTTGAACCATTCATGTGACACCACTTATAGATTCCGATGCTTCACTTCAGGTTTACTGTATCCCTCTGACCTTCTTATGGACGATGAAAAACAGAAATTGCATAGGAAATAAATAGAAAAGGCACAATGCCGACTTAAGTACAAGAAGACTGACTCTTCTTACTGTCTATGATTTGATCCATTCCTATGACACTAGTTACAGATTCCGATGCTTCACTTCAGGTGTACTGCATCCCTTGGACCTTCTTATTGACGATGAAACACAGAAAGTGCATCGGAATTTAATAGAAAATTCACACTGCCGACTTAAGTACAAGAAAACACACTCTTCTTACTGACTATGTTTTGAACCATTCCTGTGACACTAGTTATAGATTCCGATGCCTCACTTCATTTTTACTGTATCCCTTGGAACTTCTTATTGACGATGAAACACAGAAATTGCATCGGAATTAAATCCGAAAGGCACAATGCCGACTTAAGTACAAGAAGACTGACTCTTCCCACTGTCTATGTTTTGAACCATTCCTGTGACACTATTTATAGATTCCGATGCCTCACTTCAGGTTTACTGTATCCCTCTGACCTTCTTATTGAGGATGAAACACAGATATTGCATCGGAATTAAATAGAAATGGCCAATGCCGACTTAAGTACAAGAAGACTGACTCTTCTTACTGACTATGTTTTGAACCATTCATGTGACACTAGTTATAGACTCCGATGCTTCACTTCAGTTTCACTGTATCCCTCTGTCCTTCTTATTGACGATGAAACATAGAAAAAGCATCGGAATTAAATAGAAAAGTCACAATGCCGACTTAAGTACAAGAAGAATGACTCTTCTTACTGTCTATGATTTGAACCATTCCTGTGACACTACCTATACATTCCGATGCTTCACTTCAGGTTTACTGTATCCCTTGGACCTTGCTATTGACGATGATAAACAGAAATTGCATCGGAATGAAATAGCAAAGGCACAATGATGACTTAAGTACAAGTAGACTGACTCTTCTTACTGTCTATATTTTGAAACATTCCTGTGACACTAGTTATAGATTCTGATGCTTCACTTCAGGTTTACTGTATCCCTCTGACCCTCTTATTGACGATGAAACACAGAAATTGCATCGGAATTAAATACAAAAGGCACAATGCCGACTTAACTACAAGAGGACTGACTCTTCTTACTGACTATGTTTTGAACCATTCCTGTGACACTATTTATAGATTGCGATGCCTCACTTCAGGTTTACTGTATCCCTCTGACCTTCTTATGGACGATGAAAAACAGAAATTGCATAGGAATTAAATACAAAAGGCACAATGCCGTTTTACGTTAAAGAAGACTGACTCTTCTTACTGTCTATGTTTTGAACCATTCCTGTGACACTAGTTATAGATTCCGAAGCTTCACTTCAGGTTTACTGTATCTCTCTGACCTTCTTATTGTCGATGAAGCACCTAAATTGCATCGAAATTAAATACGAAAGGCACAATGCCGACTTACGTACAAGAAGACTGACTCTTCTTACTGTCTATGTTTTGAACCATTCCTGTGACACTAGTTTTAGATTCCGAAGCTTCACTTCAGGTTTACTGTATCTCTCTGACCTACTTATTGACGATGAAACAACGAAATTGCATCGAAATTAAATACGAAAAGCACAATGCCGACTTAAGTACAAGAAGACTGACTCTTCTTACTGACTATGTTTTGAACCATTCATGTGACACCACTTATAGATTCCGATGCTTCACTTCAGGTTTACTGTATCCCTCTGACCTTCTTATGGACGATGAAAAACAGAAATTGCATAGGAAATAAATAGAAAAGGCACAATGCCGACTTAAGTACAAGAAGACTGACTCTTCTTACTGTCTATGATTTGATCCATTCCTATGACACTAGTTACAGATTCCGATGCTTCACTTCAGGTGTACTGCATCCCTTGGACCTTCTTATTGACGATGAAACACAGAAAGTGCATCGGAATTTAATAGAAAATTCACACTGCCGACTTAAGTACAAGAAAACACACTCTTCTTACTGACTATGTATTGAACCATTCCTGTGACACTAGTTATAGATTCCGATGCCTCACTTCATTTTTACTGTATCCCTTGGAACTTCTTATTGACGATGAAACACAGAAATTGCATCGGAATTAAATACGAAAGGCACAATGCCGACTTAAGTACAAGAAGACTGACTCTTCCCACTGTCTATGTTTTGAACCATTCCTGTGACACTATTTATAGATTCCGATGCCTCACTTCAGGTTTACTGTATCCCTCTGACCTTCTTATTGAGGATGAAACGCAGATATTGCATCGGAATTAAATAGAAATGGCCAATGCCGAATTAAGTACAAGAAGACTGACTCTTCTTACTGACTATGTTTTGAACCATTCATGTGACACTAGTTATAGACTCCGATGCTTCACTTCAGTTTCACTGTATCCCTCTGACCTTCTTATTGATGATGTAACACAGAAATTGCATCGGAATTAAATACAAAAGGCACAATGCCGTTTTACGTTGAAGAAGACTGACTCATCTTACTGTCTATGTTTTGAACCATTCCTGTGACACTAGTTATAGATTCCGAAGCTTCACTTCAGGTTTACTGTATCTCTCTGACCTTCTTATTGTCGATGAAGCACCTAAATTGCATCGAAATTAAATACGAAAGGCACAATGCCGACTTAAGTAGAAGAAGACTGACTCTTCTTACTGACTATGATTTGAACCATTCCTGTGACACCACTTATAGATTCCGATGCTTCACTTCAGGTTTACTGTATCCCTCCGACCTTCTTATGGACGATGAAAAACAGAAATTGCATAGGAAATAAATAGAAAAGGCACAATGCCGACTTAAGTACAAGAAGACTGACTCTTCTTACTGTCTATGTTTTGATCCATTCCTGTGACACTAGTTATAGCTTCCGATGCTTCACTTCAGGTGTACTGCATCCCTTGGACCTTCTTATTGACGATGAAACACAGAAATTGCATCGGAATTGAATAGAAAATTCACACTGCCGACTTAAGTACAAGAAAACTCACTCTTCTTACTGACTATGTTTTGAACCATTCCTGTGACACTAGTTATAGATTCCGATTCCTCACTTAATTTTTACTGTATCCCTTGGACCTTCTTATTGACGATGAAACACAGAAATTGCTTCGGATTTAAATACGAAAGGCACAATTCCGACATAAGTACAAGAAGACTGACTCTTCCCATTGTCTATGTTTTGAACCATTCCTGTGACACTAGTTATAGATTCCGATGTTTCACTTCAGGTTTGCTGTATCCCTCTGACCTTCTTATAGACGATCAAACACAGAAATTGCATCGGAATTAAATAGAAAAGGCACAATGCCGACTTAAGTACAAGTAGACTGACTCTTCTTACTGTCTATGTTTTGAACCATTTCTGTGACACTAGTTATAGATTCTGATGCTTCACTACAGGTTTACTGTATCCCTCTGACCCTCTTATTGACGATGAAACTCAGAAATTGCATCGGAATGAAATAGAAAAGGCACAATGCCGACTTAAGTACAAGAAGACTGACTCTTCTTACTGACTATGCTTTGAACCATTCCTGCGACACTATTTATAGATTCTGATGCCTCACTTCAGGTTAACTGTATCCCTCTGACCTTCTTATTGAGGATGAAATACAGATATTGCATCGGATTTAAATAGAAAAGGCACAATGCCGACTTAAGTACAAGAAGACTGACTCTTCTTACTGACTATGTTTTGAACCATTCATGTGACACTAGTTACAGACTCCGATGCTTCACTTCAGGTTTACTGTATCCCTCTGACCCTCTTATTGACGATGAAACTCAGAAATTGCATCGGAATGAAATAGAAAACGCACAATGCCGACTTAAGTACAAGAAGACTGACTCTTCTTACTGTCTATAATTTGAACCGAACCTGTGACACTAGTTATAGATTCCGATGCTTCACGTCAGGTTTACTGTATCCCTAGGACCTTCTTATTGACGAAGAAACACAGAAATTTCATCGGAATTAAATACGAAAGGCACAATGCCGACTTAAGAACAAGAAGACTGACTCTTCCTACTGTCTATGATTTGAACAATTCCTGTGACACTAGTTATAGATTCCGATGCTTCACTTCAGGTTTACTGTATCCCTCTGACCTTCTTGTAGACGATGAAACAAAGAAATTGCATCGGAATTAAATAGAAAAAGCACAATGCTGACCTAAGTACAAGATGACTGACTCATCCTTCTGTCTATGTTTTGAACCATTCCTGTGACACTAGTTATAGATTCGGATGCTTCACTTCAGGTTTACTGTATCCCTTGGACCTTCTTATTGACGATGAAAAACAGAAATTACATCGGAATTAAATACAAAAGGCACAATGCCGACTTAAGAACAAGCAGACTGACTATTCTTACTGACTACGTTTTGAACCATTTCTGTGACACCACTTATAGATCCTGATGCTTCACTTCAGATTTACTATATCCCTCTGACCTTCTTATGGACAATGAAAAACAAAAATTGCAAAGGAAATAAATAGAAAAGGCACAATGCCGACTTAAGTACAAGAAGACTGACTCTTCTTACAGTCTATGTTTTGATCCATTCCTGTGACACTAGCAATAGATTGCAATGCTTCACTTCAGGTTTACTGTATCCCTCTGACCCTCTTATGGACGATGAAACACAGAAATTGCATCGGAATTAAATACAAAAGGCACAATGCCGACTTAACTACAAGAAGACTGACTCTTATTACTGACTATGTATTGAACCAGTCGTGTGACACTATTTATAGATTCCGATGCCTCACTTCAGGTTTACTGTATCCCTCTGACCTTCTTATTGACGATTTAACACAGATATTGCATCGGAATTAAATAGAAAAGGCACAATGCCGACTTAAGTACAAGAAGACTGACTCTTCTTACTTACTATGTTTTGAACCATTCATGTGACACTAGTTATAGACTCCGATGCTTCACTTCAGGTTTACTGTATCCCTCTGACCTTCTTATTGATGATGAAACACAGAAATTGCATCGGAATTAAATAGAAAAGGCACAATGCCGACTTACGTACAAGAAGACTGACTCTTCTTACTGTCTATGTTTTGAACCATTCCTGTGACACTAGTTATAGATTCCGAAGCTTCACTTCAGGTTTACTGTATCTCTCTGACCTTCTTATTGACGATGAAACGCCGAAATTGCATCGAAATTAAATACGAAAGGCACAATGCCGACATAAGTACAAGCAGACTGACTATTCTTACTGACTACGTTTTGAACCATTCCTGTGACACCACTTATAGATCCCGATGCTTCACTTCAGGTTTACTATATCCCTCTGACCTTCCTATGGACAATGAAAAACAAAAATTGCACAGCAAATAAATAGAAAAGGCACAATGCCGACTTAAGTACAAGAAGACTGACTCTTCCCACTGTCTATGTTTTGAACCATTCCTGTGACACTAGTTATAGATTCCGATGTTTCACTTCAGGTTTACTGTATCCCTCTGACTTTCTTATAGACGATGAAACACAGAAGTTGCATCGGAATTAAAATGAAAAGGCCCAATGCCGACTTAAGTACAAGTAGACTGACTCTTCTTACTGTCTATGTTTTGAACCATACCTGCGACACTAGTTATAGATTCTGATGCTTCACTACAGGTATCCCTCTGACCCTCTTATTGACGATGAAACACAGAAATTGCATCGGAATGAAATAGAAGAGGCACAATGCCGACTTAAGTACAAGAAGACTGACTCTTCTTACTGACTATGCTTTGAACCATTCCTGTGACACTATTTATAGATTCTGATGCCTCACTTCATGTTTACTGTATCCCTCTGATCTTCTTATTGAGGATGAAACACAGATATTGCATCGGAATTAAATAGAAAAGGCACAATGCCGACTTAAGTACAAGAAGACTGACTCTTCTTACTGACTATATTTTGAACCATTCATGTGACACTAGTTATAGACTCCGATGCTTCACTTCAGGTTTACTGTATCCCCCTGACCTTCTTATTGATGATGAAACACAGTAATTGCATCGGAATAAAATAGAAAAGGCACAATGCCGACTTAAGTACAAGAAGACTGACTCTTCTTACTGTCTATAATTTGAACCGAACCTGTGACACTAGTTATAGATTCCGATGCTTCACTTCAGGTTTACTGTATCCCTTGGACCTTCTTATTGACGAAGAAACACAGAAATTGCAAGGAATTAAATACGAAATGCACAATGCCGACTTAAGTACAAGAAGACTGACTCTTCCTGCTGTCTATGTTTTGAACCATACCTGCGACACTACTTATAGATTCTGATGCTTCACTACAGGTATCCCTCTGACCCTCTTATTGACGATGAAACACAGAAATTGCATCGGAATGAAATAGAAGAGGCACAATGCCGACTTAAGTACAAGAAGACTGACTCTTCTTACTGACTATGCTTTGAACCATTCCTGTGACACTATTTATAGATTCTGATGCCTCACTTCATGTTTACTGTATCCCTCTGATCTTCTTATTGAGGATGAAACACAGATATTGCATCGGAATTAAATAGAAAAGGCACAATGCCGACTTAAGTACAAGAAGACTGACTCTTCTTACTGACTATATTTTGAACCATTCATGTGACACTAGTTATAGACTCCGATGCTTCACTTCAGGTTTACTGTATCCCCCTGACCTTCTTATTGATGATGAAACACAGTAATTGCATCGGAATTAAATAGAAAAGGCCCACGCCGACTAAAGTACAAGATGACTGACTCTTCCTACTGTCTACGTTTCAACCATTCCTGTGACACTAGTTATAGATTCCGATGCCTCACTTCACGTTTACTGTATCCCTTTGACCTTCTTATTGACGATGAAACACAGATATTGCATCGGAATTAAATAGAAAAGTCACAATGCCGACTTAAGTACAAGAAGACTGACTATTCTTACTGACTCTGTTTTGAACCATTCATGTGACACTATTTATAGACTCCGATGCTTCAATTCAGGTTTACTGTATCCCTCTGACCTTCTTATTGATTATGAAACACAGATATTGCATCGGAATTAAATAGAAAATTCACAATGCCGACTTAAGTACAAGAAGGCTGACTCTTCTTACTGTCTTTGTTTTGAACCGAACTTGTGACACTACTTACAGATTCCGATGCTTCACTTCAGGTTTACTGTATCCCTTGGACCTTCTTACTGACGATGAAACACCGAAATTGCATCGGATTTAAATACGAAAGGCACAATGCCGACTTAAGTACAAGAAGACTGACTCTTCTTACTGACTATGTTTTGAACCATTCCTGTGACAATACTTATAGATTCCGATGCTTCACCGCAGGTTTACTGTATCCCTCTGACCTTCTTATGGACGATGAAACACAGAAATTGCATCGGAAATAAATAGAAAAGGCACAATGCCGACTTAACTAGAAGAAGACTGACCCTCCTTACTGTCTATGCTTTAATCCATTCCTGTGACGCTATTTATAGATTCCGATGCTTCACTTCAGGTGTACTGCATCCCTTCGACCTTCTTATTGACGATGAATCTCAGAAATTGCATCGGAATTAAATAGTAGAGGCACACTGCCGACTTAAGTACAAGAAGACTCACTCTTCCTAATGACTATGTTTTGAACCATTCCAGTGACACTAGTTATAGATTCCGATGCCTCACTTCAGGTTTACTGTATCCCTCTGACCTTCGTATTGACGATGAAACACAGATATTGCATCGGAATTAGAGAGAAAAGACTCAAAGCCGACTTAAGTACATGTAGACTGACTATTCTTACTGACTATATTTTGAACCATTCATGTGACACTAGTTATAGACTCCGATGCTTCACTTCAGGTTTACTGTATCCCTCTGACTTTCTTATTGTTGATGAAACACAGAAATTTCATCGGAACTAAATAGAAAAGGCACAATGCCGACTTACGTACAAGAAGACTGACTCCTCTTACTGTCTATGTTTTGAACCATTCCTGTGACACTTGTTATAGATTTCGATGCTTCACTTCAGGTTTACTGTACATCTCTGACCTTCTTATTGTAGATGAAACACGGAAATTGCATCGGAATTAAACAGAAAAGGCACAATGCCGACTTAAGTACAAAAAGACTGACTCTTCTTACTGTCTATGTTTTTAGCCATTCCTGTGACACTAGTTATAGATTCCGATGCCTCACTTCAGGTTTACTGTATCCCTTGGACATTCTTAATGACGCCGAAACACAGAAATTGCATCGGAATTAAATACAAAAGGCACAATGCCGACTTAGGTACAAGAAGACTGACTTTTCCAACTGTCTATGAGTTGAACCATTCCTGTGACACTAGTTATAGATTCCGATGCTACACTTCAGATTTTCTGTATCCCTCTGACCTTCTTATTGACGATGAAACATAGAAATTGCATCGGAATTAAATAGATAAGGCACATTGCCGACTTCAGTACAAGAAGGGTGACTCTTGCTACTGTCTATGCTTTGAAACATTCCTCTGACACTAGTTATAGATTCCGATGCTTCACTTCAGGTTTACTGTATCCCTCTGACCTTCTTATTGACGATGAAAACCAGAAATTGCATCGGAATTAAATACAAAATGTACAATGCCGACTTAAGTACAAGAAGAATGACTCTTCTTACTGTCTGTATTTGAACCATTCCTGTGACATTAGTTATAGATTCCGATGCTTCACTTCAGGTGTACTGTATACCTTGGACCTTCTTATTGACGATGAAACACAGAAATTGCATCGGAATTAAATAGAAAAGCACAATGCCGACTTAAGAATAAGAAGATGGACTCTTCTTACTGACTAGGTTTTGAACCATTCCTGTGACACCACTTATAGATTCCGATGCTTCACTTCAGGTTTACTGAATCCCTCTGACCTTCTTATGGACGATGAAACACAGAAATTGCATCGGAATTAAATATAAAAGGCACAATGCCGACTTAAGTACAAGAAGAATGACTCCTTCTACTGTCTATGTTTTGAACCATTCTTGTGACACTAGTTATAAATTCCGATGCCTCACTTCAGGTTTACTGTATCCCTTGGACCTTCTTATTGACGATGAAACACAGAAATTGCATCGGAATTAAATACAAAAGGCACAATGCCGACTTAAGTACAAGAAGAATGACTCCTTCTACTGTCTATGTTTGAACCATTCCTGTGACACTAGTTATAGATTCCGATGCTTCACTTCAGATTTTCTGTATCCCTCTGACCTTCTTATTGACGATGAAACATAGACATTGCATCGGAATTAAATAGATAAGGCACAATGCCGACTTAAGTACAAGAAGACTGACTCTTCTTACTGTCTGTATTTGAACCATTCCTGTGACATTAGTTATAGATTCCGATGCTTCACTTCAGGTGTACTGTATACCTTGGACCTTCTTATTGACGATGAAACACAGAAATTGCATCGGAATTAAATAGAAAAGCACAATGCCGACTTAAGAATAAGAAGATGGACTCTTCATACTGACTAGGTTTTGAACCATTCCTGTGACACCACTTATAGATTCCGATGCTTCACTTCAGGTTTACTGTATCCCTCTGACCTTCTTATGGACGATGAAACACAGAAATCGTTTCGGAAATAAATAGAATAGGCACAATGCCGACTTAAGTACAAGAAGAATGACTCCTTCTACTGTCTATGTTTTGAACCATTCTTGTGACACTAGTTATAGATTCCGATGCTTCACTTCAGGTGTACTGTATAGCTTGGACCTTCTTATTGACGATGAAACACAGAAATAGCATCGGAATTAAATAGAAAAGGCACAATGCCGACTTAAGTACAAGAAGAATGACTCCTTCTACTGTCTATGTTTTGAACCATTCTTGTGACACTAGTTATAAATTCCGGTGCCTCACTTCAGGTTTACTGTATCCCTTGGACCTTCTTATTGACGATGAAACACAGAAATTGCATCGGATTAAATACAAAAGGCACAATGCCGACTTCAGTACAAGAAGACTGACTCTTCCTACTGTCTATGTTTTGAACCATTCCTGTGACACTAGTTATAGATTCCGACGCCTCACTTCAGGTTTACTGTATCCCTTGGACCTTCATATTGACGATGAAATACAGAAATTGCATCGGAAATAAATAAAAAACTCACAATGGTGACTTAAGTACAAGAAGACTGACTCTTCCTACTGTCTATGTTTTGAACCATTCCTGTGACACTAGTTATAGATTCCGATGCTTCACATCAGGATTTTCTGTATCCCTCTGTCCTTCTTATTGACGATGAAACATATAAATTGCATCGGAATTAAATAGAAAAGGCACCATGCCGACTTAATTACAAGAAGACTGACGCTTCTTACTGTCTATGTTTTTAACCATCCCTGTGACACTAGTTATAGATTCCGATGCCTCACATTCGGTTTACTGTATCCCTTGGACCTTCTTATTGACGATGAAACACAGATATTGGATCGGAATTAAATACAAAAGGCACAATGCCGGCTTAAGTACAAGAAGACTGACTTTTCCTACTGTCTATGCTTTGAACCATTCCTGTGACATTAGTTATAGATTCCGATGCTTCACTTCAGGTTTACTGTATCCCTCTGACCTTCTTATTGACGGTGAAACGTAGAAACTGCATCGGAATTAAATAGATAAGGCACAATGCCGACTTCAGTACAGGAAGACTGACTCTTGCTATTGTCTATGTTTTGAACAATTCCTGTGACACTAGTTATAGATTCCGATGCTTCACTTTAGGTTTACTGAATTTCTTGGAAATTCTTATTGACGATGAAACACTGAAATTGCATCGGAATTAAATACAAAAGGCACAATGCCGACTCAAATACAAGATGACTAGCTCTTCTTACTCTCTATGTTTTGAACCTTTCCTGTGAGACCGGTTTTAGATTCCGATGCTTCACTTCAGGTTTACTGTATCCCTTGGACCTTCGTATTGACGACGAAACACAGATATTGCATCGGAATTAAATAGAAAATGCACAATGCCGACTTAAGTACAAGAAGACTGACTGTTCGTGCTGACTATGATTTGAACATTTCCTGTGAGACCAGTTTTAGATTCCGATGCTGTACCATATGTTTACTGTTTCCCTTGGACCTTCTTATTGACGATGAAACACAGAAATTGCACCGAAATTAAACACAAAAGGGACCATGCCGACTTAAGTACAAGGAGACTGACTCTTCTTAGTGACTATGTTATGAACCATTCCTGTGACATTAGTTACAGATTCCGATGCTTCACTTCAGGTTTACTGCATCCTTCTGAACTTCTTATTGACGATGAAAAACAGAAATTGCATCAGATTTAAATACAAAACGCATAATGCCGACTCAAGTACAAGAAGACTGACTCTTTCCACTGTCTATGTTTTGAACCATTACTGTGACACATGTTATAGTTTCCGATGCTTCACTTCAGGTTTACTGTTTCCCTCTGACCTCCTTATTGACGATGAAACACAGAAATTGCATCGGAATGAAATACAAAAGGCACAATGCCAACTTAAGTACAAGAAGACTGACTCTTTTTACTGTCTATGATTTGAACCATTCCTGTGACACTAGTTATAGATTCCGATGCTTCACTTCAAGTGTACTGTATCCCTCGGACCTTCTTATTGACGATGAAATACAGAAATTGCATCGCAATTAAATACAAAAGGCACAATGCCGACTTAAGTACAAGTAGACTGACGCTTCTTACTGTCTATGTTTTGAACCATTCCTGTGACACTAGTTATAGATTCTGATGCTTCACTTCAGGTTTACTGTATCCCTCTGACCCTCTTATTGACGATGAAACACAGAAATTGCATCGGAATTAAATACAAAATTACAATGCCGACTTAAGTACAAGAAGACTGACTCTTCCTACAGTCTATGTTTTAAACCATCCCTATGACACTAGTTATAGATTCCGATGCTTCACTTCAGGTTTACTGTATCCCTCTGACCTTCTTACTGACGATAAAACACAGCAATTGCATCGGAATTAAATAGAAAAGGCACAATGCCGACTTATGTACAAGTAGGCTGACTCTGCTTACTGTCTATGTTTTGAACCATTCCTGTGACACTAGTTACAGCTTCTGATGTTTCACTTCAGGTTTACTGTATCCCTCTGACCTTCTTATGGACGATGAAACACAGAAATTGCATCGGAAATAAATAGAAAATGCACCATGCCGAGTTAAGTACAAGATGTCTGACTATTCCTACTGCCTATGTTTTGAACCATTCCTGTGACACTAGTTATAGATTCCGATGCTTCACTTCAGGTTTACTGAATCCCTCTGACCTTCTTATTGACGATGAAACACGGAAATTGCATCGGAATTAAACAGAAAAGGCACAATGCCGACTTAAGTATAAGAAGACTGACTCTTCTTACTGTCTATGTTTTTAACCATCCCTGTTACACTAGTTATAGTTTCCGATGCCTCACTTTAGGTTTACTGTATCCCTTGAACCTTCTTATTGACGATGAAACACAGATATTGCATCGGAATTAAATACAAAAGGCACAATGCCGACTTAAGTACAAGAAGACTGACTTTTCTACTGTCTACGCTTTGAACCATTCCTGTGACACTAGTTATAGATTCCGATGCTTCACTTCAGGTTTACTGTATCCCTCTGAATTTCTTATTGACGGTGAAACATAGAAATTGCATCGGAATTAAATAGATAAGGCACAATGCCGACTTCAGTACAAGAAGACTGACTTTTGCTTCTGTCTATGAACTGAAACATTCCTGTGACACTAGTTATAGATTCCGATGCTTCACTTCAGGTTTACTGTATCCCTCTGACCTTCTTATTGACGATGAAAAGCAGAAATTGCATCGGAATTAAATACAAAACGCAATATGCCGCCTCAAGTACAAATAGACTGACTCTTTCTACTGTCTATGTTTTAACCCATTCCTGTGACACTAGTTATAGATTCCGATGCTTCACTTGAGGTTTACTGTATCCCTCTGACCTTCGTATTGACGATGAAACACAGAAATTGCATCGGAATTAAATAGTAAAGGCACAATGCCGGCTTAAGTACAAGAAGACTGACACTTCTTGCTGTCTATGATTTGAACCATTCCTGTGACACTAGTTATAGATTCCGATGCTTCACTTCAGGTGTACTGTATCCATTGGACCTTCTTATTGACGATGAAACACAGAAATTGCATCGGAATAAAATACAAAAGGCACAATGCCGACTTAAGTACAAGTAGACTGACTCTTCTTCTTGTCTATGTTTTGAACCATTCCTGTCATACTAGTTATAGAATCTGATGCTTCACTTCAGGTTTACTGTATCCCTCTGACGCCCTTATTGACGATGAAACACTGAAATTGCATCGGAATTAAATACAAAAGGCACAATGCCGACTCTAATACAAGATGACTGGCTCTTCTTACTCTCTTTGCTTTGAACCTTTCCTGTGAGACCGGTTTTAGATTCCGATGCTTCACTTCAGGTTTACTGTATCCCTTGGACCTTCTTATTGACGACGAAACACAGAAATTGCATCGGAATTAAATAGAAAATGCACAATGCCGACTTAAGTACAAGAAGACGGACTGTTCTTACTGACTATGCTTTGAACATTTCCTGTGAGACCAGTTTTAGATTCCTATGCTTTACTATATGTTTACTGTTTCCCTTGGACCTTCTTATTGACGATGAAACACTGAAATTGCATCGAAATTAAATACAAAAGGGACCATGGCGACCTAAGTACAAGAAGACTGATTCTTATTAGTGACTATGTTTTGAACCATTCCTGTGACACTAGTTACAGATTCGGATGCTTCACTTCAGGTTTACTGTATCCCTCTGACCTTCTTATTAACGATGAAACAAGGAAATTGCATTGGAATTAAATAGAAAAGGCACAATGCCGACTTAATTAAAAGAAGACTGACTCTCCCTACTGTCTAAGATTTGAACCATTCCTGCGACACTAGTTGTAGATTCCGATGCTTCACTTCAGGTTTACTGCATCCCTCTGACCTTCTTATTGACGACGAAAAACAGAAATTGCATCGGAATTAAACACAAAACGCACAATGCCAACTCAAGTACAAGAAGACTTACTCTTCCTACTGTCTATGTTTTGAACCATTCCTGTGACACTAGTTGTAGATCCGATGCTTCACTTCAGGTATACTGTATCCCTCTGACCTAAATGTTGACGATGAAACACAGAAATTGCATCGGAATGAAATACAAAAGGCACAATGCCGACTTAAGTACAAGTAGACTGACTCTTCTTACTGTCTATGTTTTGAACCATTCCTGTGACACTACTTATAGCTTCTGATGCTTCACTTCAGGTTTACTGTATACCTCTGACCCCCTTATTGACGATGAAACACAGAAATTGCATCGAAATTAAATACAAAAGGCGCAATGCCGACTTAAGTACAAGAAGACTGACTCATCCTACTGTCTACGTTTTGAACCATCCCTGTGACACCAGTTATAGATTACGATGCTTCACTTCGGGTTTACTGTATCCCTCTGACCTTCTTATTGACGATAAAACACAGAAATTGCATCGGAATTAAATAAAAAAGGCACAATGCCGACTTAAGTACAAGAAGACTGACTCTTCTTACTGACTACGTTTTCAACCATTCCTGTGACACTAGTTATAGATTCCAATGTTTCACTTTAGGTTTACTGTATCCCTTGGACCTTCTTATTGACGACGAAACACAGAAATTGCATCGGAATTAAATAGAAAATGCACAATGCCGAATTAAGTACAAGAAGACTGACTGTTCTTACTGACTATGCTTTGAACATTTCCTGTGAGACCAGTTTTAGATTCCGATGCTTTACTATATGTTTACTGTATCCCTTGGACCTTCTTATTGACGATGAAACACAGAAATTGCATCGGAATTAAATACAAAAGGAACTATGCCGACTTACGTACAAGAAGACTGACTCTTGCTACTGTCTATGTTTTGTACCATTCCTGTGACACTAGTTATAGATTCCAATGCTTCACTTCGGCTTACTGTATCCCTCTGACCTTCTTATTGACGAAGAAACACAGAAATTGCATCGGAATGAAATACAAATGGCACAATGCCGACTTAAGTACAAGAAGACTGACTCTTCTTACTGGCTATGTTTCTAACCATTCCTGTGACACTAGTTATAGATACCGATGCCTCACTTCAGGTTTACTGTATCCCTTGGACCTTCTTATTGACGATGAAACACAGAAATTGCATCGGAATTAAATACAAAAGGCACAATGCCGACTTAAGTACAAGTAGACTGACTCTTCTTACTGTCTATATTTTGAACCATTTCTGTGACACTAGTTATAGCTTATGATGCTTCACTTCAGGTTTACTGTATCCCTCTGACCCCCATATTGACGATGAAACACAGAAATTGCAACGGAATGAAATACAAAAGGCACAATGCCGACCTAAGTACAAGAAGACTGACTCATCCTACTGTCTACGTTTTGAACCATCCCTGTGACACTAGTGATAGATTACGATGCTTCACTTCAGGTTTATTGTATCCCTCTGACCTTCTTACTGACGATAAAACACAGAAATTGCATCGGAATTAAATAGAAAATGCACAATGCCGACTTAAGTACAAGAAGACTGACTCTTCTTACTGACTATGTTTTGAACCATTCCTGTGACACTAGTTATAGATTCCGATGCTTCACTTTAGGTTTACAGAATCCCTTGGAAATTCTTATTGACGATGAAACACAGAAATTGCAACGGAATTAAATACAAAAGGCACCATGCCGACTTAAGTACAAGAAGACTGACTCTTATTAGTGACTATGTTTTGAACCATTCCTGTGACACTAGTTTCAGATTCCGATGCTTCACTTCAGGTTTACTGTATCCCTCTGACCTTCTTATTGACGATGAAACAAGGAAATTGCATTGGAATTAAATAGAAAAGGCACAATGCCGAATTAATTACAAGAAGACTGACTCTCCCTACTGTCTACGATTTGAACCATTCCTGCGACACTAGTTATAGATCTCCGATGCTTCACTTCAGGTTTACTGCATCCCTCTGACCTTCTTATTGACGATGAAAAACAGAAATTGCATCGGAATTAAACACAAAACGCACAATGCCGACTCAAGTACAAGAAGACTTACTCTTCCTACTGTCAATGTTTTGAACCATTCCTGTGACACTAGTTGTAGATCCGATGCTTCACTTCAGGTTTACTGTATCCCTCTGACCTAAATGTTGACGATGAAACACAGAAATTGCATCGGAATGAAATACAAAAGGCACAATGCCGACTTAAGTACAAGTAGACTAAATCTTCTTACTGTCTATGTTTTGAACCATTCCTCTGACACTAGTTATAGCTTCTGATGCTTCACTTCAGGTTTACTGTATTCCTCTGACCCCCTTATTGACGATGAAACACAGAAATTGCATCGAAATTAAATACAAAAGGCACAATGCCGACATAAGTACAAGAAGACTGATTCATCCTACTGTCTACGTTTTGAACCATCCCTGTGACACTAGTTATAGATTACGATGCTTCACTTCGGGTTTACTGTATCCCTCTGACCTTCTTATTGACGATAAAATACAGAAATTGCATCGGACTTAAATAAAAAAGGCACAATGCCGACTTAAGTACAAGAAGACTGACTCTTCTTACTGACCATGTTTTCAACCATTCCTGTGACACTAGTTATAGATTCCGATGTTTCACTTTAGGTTTACTGTATCCCTTGGATATTATTATTGACGATGAAACACTGAAATTGTATCGGAATTAAATACAAAAGGCACAATGCCGAATCAAATACAAGATGACTGGCTCTTCTTACTCTCTATGCTTTGAACCTTTCCTGTGAGAACGATTTTAGATTCCGATGCTTCACTTCAGGATTACTGTATCCCTTGGACCTTCTTATTGACGACGACACACAGAAATTGCATCGGAATTAAATAGAAAAGGCACAATGCCGACTTAAGTACAAGAAGACTGACTTGTATTACTGACTATGCTTTGAACATTTCCTGTGAGACCAGTTTTAGATTCCGATGCTTCACTATATGTTTACTGTATCAATTGGACCTTCTTATTGACGATGAAACACAGAAATTGCATCGGAATTAAATACAAAAGGCACATTGCCGACTTAAGTACAAGTAGACTGACTCTTCATACTGTCTATGTTTGGAACAATTCCTGTGATACTAGTTATAGCTTCTGATACTTCACTTCATGTTTACTGTATCCCTCTGACCCCCTTATTGACGATGAAACACAGAAATTGCGTCGGAATGAAATACAAAAGGCACAGTGCCGACTTAAGTACAAGAAGACTGACTCTTCTTACTGTCTATGATTTGAACCATTCCTGTGACACTAGTTATAGATTCCGATGCTCACTTCAAGTGCACTGTATCCCTTGGACCTTCTTATTGACGATGAAACACTGAAATTGCATCGGAATTAAATACAAAAGGCACAATGCCGACTCAAATACAAGATGACTGGCTCTTCTTACTGCCTATGTTTTTAACCATTCCTGTGACACTAGTTATAGATTCCGATGCCTCACTTCAGGTTTACTGTATCCCTTGGACCTTCTTATTGACGATGAAACACAGAAAATGCATCGGAATTAAATACAAAAGGCACAATGCCGACTTAAGTACAAGAAGACTGACTTTTCCTACTGTCTATGTTTTGAACCATTCCTGTGACACTATTTATAGATTCCGATGCTTCACTTCAGGTTTACAGTATCTTTCTGACCTTCTTACTGACGATAAAACACAGCAATTGCATCGGAATTAATTAGAAAAGGCACAATGCCAACTTAAGTACAAGAAGAATGACTCTTCTTACTGTCTCCGTTCTTAACCATTCCTGTGACACTAGTTATAGATCCGATGCCTCACTTCAGGTATACTGTATCCCTTGGACCTTCTTTTTGACGATGAAACACAGAAATTGCATCGGAAATAAATACTAAAGGCACAATGCCGACTTAAGTACAAGAAGACTGACTTTTCCCACTGTCTATGTTTTGAACCATTCCTGTTACACTAGTTATAGATTCCGATGCTTCACTTCAGGTTTACTGTATCCCTCTGACCTTCTTATTGACGAAGAAACACAGAAATTGCATCGGAATGAAATACAAAAGGCACAATGCCGACTTAAGTACAAGTAGACTGACTCTTGCTACTGTCTATGTTTTGAACCATTCCTGTGACACTAGTTATAGCTTCTGATGCTTCACTTCAGGTTTACTGTATCCCTCTGGCCCCCTTATTGACGATGAAACACAGAAATTTCATCGGAATGAAATACAAAAGGCACAATGCCGACTTAAGTACAAGAAGACTGACTCTTCTTACTGTCTATGATTTGAACCATTCCTGTGACACTAGTTATAGAGTCCGATGCTTCACTTCAAGTGCACTGTATCCCTTGGAACTTCTTATTGACAATGAAACACAGAAACTGCAACAAAATTATATACAAAAGGCACAATGCCGACTTAAGTACAAGAAGACTGACTCATCCTACTGTCTACGTTTTGAACCATGCCTGTGACACTAGTTATAGATTACGATGCTTCACTTCGGGTTTACTGTATCCCTCTGACCTTCTTATTGACGATAAAACACAGAAATTGCATCGGAATTAAATAAAAAAGGCACAATGCCGACTTAAGTACAAGAAGACTGACTCTTCTTACTGACTATGTTTTCAACCATTCCTGTGACACTAGTTATAGATTCCGATGTTTCACTTTAGGTTTACTGTATCCCTTGGACCTTCTTATTGACGACGACACACAGTAATTGCATTGGAATTAAATAGAAAAGGCACAATGCCGACTTAAGTACAAGAAGACTGACTCGTATTACTGACTATGCTTTGAACATTTCCTGTGTGACCAGTTTTAGATTCCGATGCTTCACTATATGTTTACTGTATCCATTGGACCTTCTTATTGACGAAGAAACACAGAAATTGCATCGGAATTACATACAAAAGGCACAATGCCGACTTAAGTACAAGTAGACTGACTCTTCTTCTTGGCTATGTTTTGAACCATTCCTGTGATACTAGTTATAGAATCTGATGCTTCACTTCAGGATTACTGTATCCCTCTGACCCCCTTATTGACGATGAAACACTGAAATTGCATCGGAATTAAATACAAAAGGCACAATGCCGACTCAAATACAAGATGACTGGCTCTTCTTACTCTCTATGCTTTGAACCTTTCCTGTGAGACCGGTTTTAGATTTCGATGCTTCACTTCAGGTTTACTGTATCCCTTGGACCTTCTTATTGACGACGAAACACAGAAATTGCATCGGAATTAAATAGAAAATGCACAATGCCGACTTAAGTACAAGAAGACTGACTGTTCTTACTGACTATGTTTGAACATTTCCTGTGAGACCAGTTTTAGATTCCGATGCTTTACTACATGTTTACTGTATCCCTTGGACCTTCTTATTGACGATGAAACACAGAAATTGCATCGGAATTAAATACAAATGGAACAATGCCGACTTACGTACAAGAAGACTGACTCTTGCTACTGTCTATGTTTTGTACCATTCCTGTGACACTAGTTATAGCTTCTGATGCTTCACTTCAGGTTTCCTGTATACCTCTGACCCCCTTATTGACGATGAAACACAGAAATTGCATCGAAATTAAATACAAAAGGCACAATGCCGACTTAAGTACAAGAAGACTGACGCATCCAACTGTCTACGTTTTGAACCATCCCTGTGACACTAGTTATAGATTACGATGCTTCACTTCGGGTTTACTGTATCCCTCTGACCTTCTTATTGACGATAAAACACAGAAATTGCATCGGAATTAAATAAAAAAGGCACAATGCCGACTTAAGTACAAGAAGACTGACTCGTATTACTGACTATGCTTTGAACATTTCCTGTGAGACCAGTTTTAGATTCCGATGCTTCACTATATGTTTACTGTATCCCTTGGACCTTCTTATTGACGATGAAACACAGAAATTGCATCGGAATTAAATACAAAAGGCACAATGCCGACTTAAGTACAAGTAGACTGACTCTTCATACTGTCTATGTTTGGAACAATTCCTGTGATACTAGTTATAGCTTCTGATACTTCACTTCAGGTTTACTGTATCCCTCTGACCCCCTTATTGACGATGAAACACAGAAATTGCATCGGAATGAAATACAAAAGGCACAGTGCCGACTTAAGTACAAGAAGACTGACTCTTCTTACTGTCTATGATTTGAACCATTCCTGTGACACTAGTTATAGATTCCGATGCTTCACTTCAAGTGCACTGTATCCCTTGGACCTTCTTATTGACGATGAAACACTGAAATTGCATCGGAATTAAATACAAAAGGCACAATGCCGACTCAAATACAAGATGACTGGCTCTTCTTACTGCCTATGTTTTTAACCATTCCTGTGACACTAGTTATAGATTCCGATGCCTCACTTCAGGCTTACTGTATCCCTTGGACCTTCTTATTGACGATGAAACACAGAAAATGCATCGGAATTAAATACAAAAGCCACAATGCCGACTTAAGTACAAGAAGACTGACTTTGCCTACTGTCTATGTTTTGAACCATTCCTGTGACACTATTTATAGATTCCGATGCTTCACTTCAGGTTTACTGTATCTCTCTGACATTCTTACTGACGATAAAACACAGCAATTGCATCGGAATTAATTAGAAAAGGCACAATGCCAACTTAAGTACAAGAAGACTAACTCTTCTTACTGTCTATGTTCTTAACCATTCCTGTGACACTAGTTATAGATCCGATGCCTCACTTCAGGTATACTGTATCCCTTGGACCTTCTTATTGACGATGAAACACAGAAATTGCATCGGAATTAAATACAAAAGGCACAATGCCGACTTAAGTACAAGAAGACTTACTCTTCCTACTGTCTATGTTTTGAACCATTCCTGTTACACTAATTATAGATTCCGATGCTTCACTTCAGGTTTACTGTATCCCTCTGACCTTCTTATTGACGAAGAAACACAGAAATTGCATCGGAATGAAATACAAAAGGCACAATGCCGACTTAAGTACAGGTAGACTGACTCTTGCTACTGTCTATGTTTTGAACCATTCCTGTGACACTAGTTATAGCTTCTGATGCTTCACTTCAGGTTTACTGTATCCCGCTGGCCCCCTTATTGAAGAAGAAACACAGAAATTGCATCGGAATTAAACACAAAACGCACAATGCCGACTCAAGTACAAGAAGACTTACTCTTCCTACTGTCTATGTTTTGAACCATTCCTGTGACACTAGTTGTAGATCCGATGCTTCACTTCAGGTTTACTGTATCCCTCTGACCTAAATGTTGACGATGAAACACAGAAATTGCATAGGAATGAAATACAAAAGGCACAATGCCGACTTAAGTACAAGTAGACTGAATCTTCTTACTGTCTATGTTTTGAACCATTCCTCTGACACTAGTCATAGCTTCTGATGCTTCACTTCAGGTTTACTGTATACCTCTGACCCCCTTATTGACGATGAAACACAGAAATTGCATCGAAATTAAATACAAAAGGCACAATGCCGACTTAAGTACAAGAAGACTGATGCATCCTACTGTCTACGTTTTGAACCATCCCTGTGACACTAGTTATAGATTACGATGCTTCACTTCGGGTTTACTGTATCCCTCTGACCTTCTTATTGACGATAAAACACAGAAATTGAATCGGAATTAAATAAAAAAGGCACAATGCCGACCTAAGTACAAGAAGACTGACTCTTCTTACTGACTATGATTTCAACCATTCCTGTGACACTAGTTATAGATTCCGATGTTTCACTTTAGGTTTACTGTATCCCTTGGATATTCTTATTGACGATGAAACACTGAAATTGCATCGGAATTAAATACAAAAGGCACAATGCCGAATCAAATACAAGATGACTGGCTCTTCTAACCCTCTATGTTTTGAACCTTTCCTGTGAGAACGATTTTAGATTCCGATGCTTCACTTCAGGATTACTGTATCCCTTGGACCTTCTTAATGACGACGACACACAGAAATTGCATCGGAATTAAATAGAAAAGGCACAATGCCGACTTAAGTACAAGAAGACTGACTCGTATTACTGACTATGCTTTGAACATTTCCTGTGAGACCAGTTTTAGATTCCGATGCTTCACTATATGTTTACTGTATCCCTTGGACCTTCTTATTGACGATGAAACACAGAAATTGCATCGGAATTAAATACAAAAGGCACAATGCCGACTTAAGTACAAGTAGACTGACTCTTCATACTGTCTATGTTTGGAACAATTCCTGTGATACTAGTTATAGCTTCTGATACTTCACTTCATGTTTGCTGTATCCCTCTGACCCCCTTATTGACGATGAAACACAGAAATTGCATCGGAATGAAATACAAAAGGCACAGTGCCGACTTAAGTACAAGAAGACTGACTCTTCTTACTGTCTATGATTTGAACCATTCCTGTGACACTAGTTATAGATTCCGATGCTTCACTTCAAGTGCACTGTATCCCTTGGACCTTCTTATTGACGATGAAACACTGAAATTGCATTGGAATTAAATACAAAAGGCACAATGCCGACTCAAATACAAGATGACTGGCTCTTCTTACTGCCTATGTTTTTACCCATTCCTGTGACACTAGTTATAGATTCCGATGCCTCACTTCAGGTTTACTGTATCCCTTGGACCTTCTTATTGACGATGAAACACAGAAAATGCATCGGAATTAAATACAAAAGTCAGAATGCCGACTTAAGTACAAGAAGACTGACTTTTCCTACTGTCTATGATTTGAACCATTCCTGTGACACTATTTATAGATTCCGATGCTTCACTTCAGGTTTACTGTATCTCTCTGACCTTCTTACTGACGATAAAACACAGCAATTGCATCGGAATTAATTAGAAAAGGCACAATGCCAACTTAAGTACAAGAAGACTGACTCTTCTTACTGTCTATGTTCTTAACCATTCCTGTGACACTAGTTATAGATCCGATGCCTCAATTCAGGTATACTGTATCCCTTGGACCTTCTTATTGACGATGAAACACAGAAATTGCATCGGAATTAAATACAAAAGGCACAATGCCGACTTAAGTACAAGAAGACTGACTTTTCCTACTGTCTATGTTTTGAACCATTCCTGTTACACTAGTTATAGATTCCGATGCTTCACTTCAGGTTTACTGTATCCCTCTGACCTTCTTATTGACGAAGAAACACAGAAATTGCATCGGAATGAAATACAAAAGGCACAATGCCGACTTAAGTACAGGTAGACTGACTCTTGCTACTGTCTATGTTTTGAACCATTCCTGTGACACTAGTTATAGCTTCTGATGCTTCACTTCAGGTTTACTGTATCCCTCTGGCCCCCTTATTGACGATGAAACACAGAAATTTCATCGGAATGAAGTCAAAAGGCACAATGCTGACTTAAGTACAAGAAGACTGACTCTTCTTACTGTCTATGATTTGAACCATTCCTGTGACACTAGTTATAGATTCCGATGCTTCACTTCAAGTGCACTGTATCCCTTGGAACTTCTTATTGACAATGAAACACAGAAATTGCAACAAAATTATATACAAAAGGCACAATGCCGACTTAAGTACAAGAAGACTGACTAATCCTACATTCTACGTTTTGAACCATCCCTATGGCACTAGTTATAGATTTCGATGCTTCACTTCAGGTTTACTGTATCCCTCTGATCTTCTTATTGACGATAAAACACAGAAATTGCATCGGAATGAAATAGAAAAGGCACAATGCCGACATAAGTACAAGAAGACTGACTCTTCTTACTGTCTATGTTTTGAACCATTCCTGTGACACTAGTTATAGATTCCGATGCTTCACTTCAGGTTTACTATATCCCTTTGACCGTCTTATTGACGATGAAAAACAGAAATTGCATCGGAATTAAATAGAAAGGGGACAATGCCGACTTAAGTACAAGTAGACTGACTCTTCTTACTGACTATGTTTTGAACCATTCCTGTGACACTAGTTACAGATTCCGATGCTTCACTTTAGGTTTACTGAATCCCTTGGTTATTCTTATTGACGATGAAAAACTGAAATTGCATCGGAATTAAATACAAAAGGCACAATGCCGACTCAAATACAAGATGACTGGCTCTTTTTACTGTCTATGCTTTGAACCTTTCCTATGAGACCGGTTTTGGATTCCGATGCTTCACTTCAGGATCACTGTATCCCTTAGATCTTTTTATTGACGACGAAACACAGAAATTGCATCGGAATTAAATAGAAAAGGCACAATGCTGACTTAAGTACAAGAAGACTGTCTCTTCTTACTGACTATGTTTTGACCACTTCCTGTGAGACCAGTTTTAGATTCCGATGCTTCACTATATGTTTACTGTATCCCTTGGACCTTCTTATTGACGATGTAACACAGAAATTGCATCGGAATTATATACGAAACTCACAATGCCGACTTAAGTACAAGAGGACTGACTATTCCTACTGTCTCTGTTTTGAACCATTCCTGTGACACTAGTTATAGATTCCGATGAATCACTTTAGGTTTACTGTATCCCTTGGACCTTCATATTGACGATGAAATAAAGAAATTGCATCGGAAATAAATGGAAAAGGCACAATGGCGACTGAAGTACAAGAAGACTGACTCTTCCTACTGTCTATGTTTTGAACCATTCCTGTGACACTAGTTATAGATTCTGATGCTTCACTTCAGGTTTACTGTATCTCTCTGACCTTCTTACTGACGATAAAACACAGCAATTGCATCGGAATTAATTAGAAAAGGCACAATGCCAACTTAAGTACAAGAAGAATGACTCTTCTTACTGTCTCCGTTCTTAACCATTCCTGTGACACTAGTTATAGATCCGATGCCTCACTTCAGGTATACTGTATCCCTTGGACCTTCTTTTTGACGATGAAACACAGAAATTGCATCGGAAATAAATACTAAAGGCACAATGCCGACTTAAGTACAAGAAGACTGACTTTTCCCACTGTCTATGTTTTGAACCATTCCTGTTACACTAGTTATAGATTCCGATGCTTCACTTCAGGTTTACTGTATCCCTCTGACCTTCTTATTGACGAAGAAACACAGAAATTGCATCGGAATGAAATACAAAAGGCACAATGCCGACTTAAGTACAAGTAGACTGACTCTTGCTACTGTCTATGTTTTGAACCATTCCTGTGACACTAGTTATAGCTTCTGATGCTTCACTTCAGGTTTACTGTATCCCTCTGGCCCCCTTATTGACGATGAAACACAGAAATTTCATCGGAATGAAATACAAAAGGCACAATGCCGACTTAAGTACAAGAAGACTGACTCTTCTTACTGTCTATGATTTGAACCATTCCTGTGACACTAGTTATAGAGTCCGATGCTTCACTTCAAGTGCACTGTATCCCTTGGAACTTCTTATTGACAATGAAACACAGAAACTGCAACAAAATTATATACAAAAGGCACAATGCCGACTTAAGTACAAGAAGACTGACTCATCCTACTGTCTACGTTTTGAACCATGCCTGTGACACTAGTTATAGATTACGATGCTTCACTTCGGGTTTACTGTATCCCTCTGACCTTCTTATTGACGATAAAACACAGAAATTGCATCGGAATTAAATAAAAAAGGCACAATGCCGACTTAAGTACAAGAAGACTGACTCTTCTTACTGACTATGTTTTCAACCATTCCTGTGACACTAGTTATAGATTCCGATGTTTCACTTTAGGTTTACTGTATCCCTTGGACCTTCTTATTGACGACGACACACAGTAATTGCATTGGAATTAAATAGAAAAGGCACAATGCCGACTTAAGTACAAGAAGACTGACTCGTATTACTGACTATGCTTTGAACATTTCCTGTGTGACCAGTTTTAGATTCCGATGCTTCACTATATGTTTACTGTATCCATTGGACCTTCTTATTGACGAAGAAACACAGAAATTGCATCGGAATTACATACAAAAGGCACAATGCCGACTTAAGTACAAGTAGACTGACTCTTCTTCTTGGCTATGTTTTGAACCATTCCTGTGATACTAGTTATAGAATCTGATGCTTCACTTCAGGATTACTGTATCCCTCTGACCCCCTTATTGACGATGAAACACTGAAATTGCATCGGAATTAAATACAAAAGGCACAATGCCGACTCAAATACAAGATGACTGGCTCTTCTTACTCTCTATGCTTTGAACCTTTCCTGTGAGACCGGTTTTAGATTTCGATGCTTCACTTCAGGTTTACTGTATCCCTTGGACCTTCTTATTGACTACGAAACACAGAAATTGCATCGGAATTAAATAGAAAATGCACAATGCCGACTTAAGTACAAGAAGACTGACTGTTCTTACTGACTATGTTTGAACATTTCCTGTGAGACCAGTTTTAGATTCCGATGCTTTACTACATGTTTACTGTATCCCTTGGACCTTCTTATTGACGATGAAACACAGAAATTGCATCGGAATTAAATACAAATGGAACAATGCCGACTTACGTACAAGAAGACTGACTCTTGCTACTGTCTATGTTTTGTACCATTCCTGTGACACTAGTTATAGCTTCTGATGCTTCACTTCAGGTTTCCTGTATACCTCTGACCCCCTTATTGACGATGAAACACAGAAATTGCATCGAAATTAAATACAAAAGGCACAATGCCGACTTAAGTACAAGAAGACTGACGCATCCAACTGTCTACGTTTTGAACCATCCCTGTGACACTAGTTATAGATTACGATGCTTCACTTCGGGTTTACTGTATCGCTCTGACCTTCTTATTGACGATAAAACACAGAAATTGCATCGGAATTAAATAAAAAAGGCACAATGCCGACTTAAGTACAAGAAGACTGACTCGTATTACTGACTATGCTTTGAACATTTCCTGTGAGACCAGTTTTAGATTCCGATGCTTCACTATATGTTTACTGTATCCCTTGGACCTTCTTATTGACGATGAAACACAGAAATTGCATCGGAATTAAATACAAAAGGCACAATGCCGACTTAAGTACAAGTAGACTGACTCTTCATACTGTCTATGTTTGGAACAATTCCTGTGATACTAGTTATAGCTTCTGATACTTCACTTCAGGTTTACTGTATCCCTCTGACCCCCTTATTGACGATGAAACACAGAAATTGCATCGGAATGAAATACAAAAGGCACAGTGCCGACTTAAGTACAAGAAGACTGACTCTTCTTACTGTCTATGATTTGAACCATTCCTGTGACACTAGTTATAGATTCCGATGCTTCACTTCAAGTGCACTGTATCCCTTGGACCTTCTTATTGACGATGAAACACTGAAATTGCATCGGAATTAAATACAAAAGGCACAATGCCGACTCAAATACAAGATGACTGGCTCTTCTTACTGCCTATGTTTTTAACCATTCCTGTGACACTAGTTATAGATTCCGATGCCTCACTTCAGGCTTACTGTATCCCTTGGACCTTCTTATTGACGATGAAACACAGAAAATGCATCGGAATTAAATACAAAAGCCACAATGCCGACTTAAGTACAAGAAGACTGACTTTGCCTACTGTCTATGTTTTGAACCATTCCTGTGACACTATTTATAGATTCCGATGCTTCACTTCAGGTTTACTGTATCTCTCTGACATTCTTACTGACGATAAAACACAGCAATTGCATCGGAATTAATTAGAAAAGGCACAATGCCAACTTAAGTACAAGAAGACTAACTCTTCTTACTGTCTATGTTCTTAACCATTCCTGTGACACTAGTTATAGATCCGATGCCTCACTTCAGGTATACTGTATCCCTTGGACCTTCTTATTGACGATGAAACACAGAAATTGCATCGGAATTAAATACAAAAGGCACAATGCCGACTTAAGTACAAGAAGACTTACTCTTCCTACTGTCTATGTTTTGAACCATTCCTGTTACACTAATTATAGATTCCGATGCTTCACTTCAGGTTTACTGTATCCCTCTGACCTTCTTATTGACGAAGAAACACAGAAATTGCATCGGAATGAAATACAAAAGGCACAATGCCGACTTAAGTACAGGTAGACTGACTCTTGCTACTGTCTATGTTTTGAACCATTCCTGTGACACTAGTTATAGCTTCTGATGCTTCACTTCAGGTTTACTGTATCCCGCTGGCCCCCTTATTGAAGAAGAAACACAGAAATTGCATCGGAATTAAACACAAAACGCACAATGCCGACTCAAGTACAAGAAGACTTACTCTTCCTACTGTCTATGTTTTGAACCATTCCTGTGACACTAGTTGTAGATCCGATGCTTCACTTCAGGTTTACTGTATCCCTCTGACCTAAATGTTGACGATGAAACACAGAAATTGCATAGGAATGAAATACAAAAGGCACAATGCCGACTTAAGTACAAGTAGACTGAATCTTCTTACTGTCTATGTTTTGAACCATTCCTCTGACACTAGTCATAGCTTCTGATGCTTCACTTCAGGTTTACTGTATACCTCTGACCCCCTTATTGACGATGAAACACAGAAATTGCATCGAAATTAAATACAAAAGGCACAATGCCGACTTAAGTACAAGAAGACTGATGCATCCTACTGTCTACGTTTTGAACCATCCCTGTGACACTAGTTATAGATTACGATGCTTCACTTCGGGTTTACTGTATCCCTCTGACCTTCTTATTGACGATAAAACACAGAAATTGAATCGGAATTAAATAAAAAAGGCACAATGCCGACCTAAGTACAAGAAGACTGACTCTTCTTACTGACTATGATTTCAACCATTCCTGTGACACTAGTTATAGATTCCGATGTTTCACTTTAGGTTTACTGTATCCCTTGGATATTCTTATTGACGATGAAACACTGAAATTGCATCGGAATTAAATACAAAAGGCACAATGCCGAATCAAATACAAGATGACTGGCTCTTCTAACCCTCTATGTTTTGAACCTTTCCTGTGAGAACGATTTTAGATTCCGATGCTTCACTTCAGGATTACTGTATCCCTTGGACCTTCTTAATGACGACGACACACAGAAATTGCATCGGAATTAAATAGAAAAGGCACAATGCCGACTTAAGTACAAGAAGACTGACTCGTATTACTGACTATGCTTTGAACATTTCCTGTGAGACCAGTTTTAGATTCCGATGCTTCACTATATGTTTACTGTATCCCTTGGACCTTCTTATTGACGATGAAACACAGAAATTGCATCGGAATTAAATACAAAAGGCACAATGCCGACTTAAGTACAAGTAGACTGACTCTTCATACTGTCTATGTTTGGAACAATTCCTGTGATACTAGTTATAGCTTCTGATACTTCACTTCATGTTTGCTGTATCCCTCTGACCCCCTTATTGACGATGAAACACAGAAATTGCATCGGAATGAAATACAAAAGGCACAGTGCCGACTTAAGTACAAGAAGACTGACTCTTCTTACTGTCTATGATTTGAACCATTCCTGTGACACTAGTTATAGATTCCGATGCTTCACTTCAAGTGCACTGTATCCCTTGGACCTTCTTATTGACGATGAAACACTGAAATTGCATTGGAATTAAATACAAAAGGCACAATGCCGACTCAAATACAAGATGACTGGCTCTTCTTACTGCCTATGTTTTTACCCATTCCTGTGACACTAGTTATAGATTCCGATGCCTCACTTCAGGTTTACTGTATCCCTTGGACCTTCTTATTGACGATGAAACACAGAAAATGCATCGGAATTAAATACAAAAGTCAGAATGCCGACTTAAGTACAAGAAGACTGACTTTTCCTACTGTCTATGATTTGAACCATTCCTGTGACACTATTTATAGATTCCGATGCTTCACTTCAGGTTTACTGTATCTCTCTGACCTTCTTACTGACGATAAAACACAGCAATTGCATCGGAATTAATTAGAAAAGGCACAATGCCAACTTAAGTACAAGAAGACTGACTCTTCTTACTGTCTATGTTCTTAACCATTCCTGTGACACTAGTTATAGATCCGATGCCTCAATTCAGGTATACTGTATCCCTTGGACCTTCTTATTGACGATGAAACACAGAAATTGCATCGGAATTAAATACAAAAGGCACAATGCCGACTTAAGTACAAGAAGACTGACTTTTCCTACTGTCTATGTTTTGAACCATTCCTGTTACACTAGTTATAGATTCCGATGCTTCACTTCAGGTTTACTGTATCCCTCTGACCTTCTTATTGACGAAGAAACACAGAAATTGCATCGGAATGAAATACAAAAGGCACAATGCCGACTTAAGTACAGGTAGACTGACTCTTGCTACTGTCTATGTTTTGAACCATTCCTGTGACACTAGTTATAGCTTCTGATGCTTCACTTCAGGTTTACTGTATCCCTCTGGCCCCCTTATTGACGATGAAACACAGAAATTTCATCGGAATGAAGTCAAAAGGCACAATGCTGACTTAAGTACAAGAAGACTGACTCTTCTTACTGTCTATGATTTGAACCATTCCTGTGACACTAGTTATAGATTCCGATGCTTCACTTCAAGTGCACTGTATCCCTTGGAACTTCTTATTGACAATGAAACACAGAAATTGCAACAAAATTATATACAAAAGGCACAATGCCGACTTAAGTACAAGAAGACTGACTAATCCTACATTCTACGTTTTGAACCATCCCTATGGCACTAGTTATAGATTTCGATGCTTCACTTCAGGTTTACTGTATCCCTCTGACCTTCTTATTGACGATAAAACACAGAAATTGCATCGGAATGAAATAGAAAAGGCACAATGCCGACATAAGTACAAGAAGACTGACTCTTCTTACTGTCTATGTTTTGAACCATTCCTGTGACACTAGTTATAGATTCCGATGCTTCACTTCAGGTTTACTATATCCCTTTGACCGTCTTATTGACGATGAAAAACAGAAATTGCATCGGAATTAAATAGAAAGGGGACAATGCCGACTTAAGTACAAGTAGACTGACTCTTCTTACTGACTATGTTTTGAACCATTCCTGTGACACTAGTTACAGATTCCGATGCTTCACTTTAGGTTTACTGAATCCCTTGGTTATTCTTATTGACGATGAAAAACTGAAATTGCATCGGAATTAAATACAAAAGGCACAATGCCGACTCAAATACAAGATGACTGGCTCTTTTTACTGTCTATGCTTTGAACCTTTCCTATGAGACCGGTTTTGGATTCCGATGCTTCACTTCAGGATCACTGTATCCCTTAGATCTTTTTATTGACGACGAAACACAGAAATTGCATCGGAATTAAATAGAAAAGGCACAATGCCGACTTAAGTACAAGAAGACTGTCTCTTCTTACTGACTATGTTTTGACCACTTCCTGTGAGACCAGTTTTAGATTCCGATGCTTCACTATATGTTTACTGTATCCCTTGGACCTTCTTATTGACGATGTAACACAGAAATTGCATCGGAATTATATACGAAACTCACAATGCCGACTTAAGTACAAGAGGACTGACTATTCCTACTGTCTCTGTTTTGAACCATTCCTGTGACACTAGTTATAGATTCCGATGAATCACTTTAGGTTTACTGTATCCCTTGGACCTTCATATTGACGATGAAATAAAGAAATTGCATCGGAAATAAATGGAAAAGGCACAATGGCGACTGAAGTACAAGAAGACTGACTCTTCCTACTGTCTATGTTTTGAACCATTCCTGTGACACTAGTTATAGATTCTGATGCTTCACTTCAGGTTTACTGTATCCCTCTGTCCTTCTTATTGACGGTGAAACATAGAAATTGCATCGGAATTAAATAGAAAAGGCACAATGCCGACTTAAGTACAAGAAGACTGACTCATCCTACTGTCTACGTTTTGAACTATCCCTGTGGCACTAGTTATAGATTTCGATGCTTCACTTCAGGTTTACTGTATCCCTCTGACCTTCTTATTGACGATGAATCATAGATATTGCATCGGAATTAAATACAAAAGGCACAATGCCGACTCAAATACATGATGACTGGCTCTTCTCACTCTCTATGCTTTGAACCTTTCCTGAGAGACCGGTTTTGAATTCCGATGCTTCACTTCAGGATTACTGTATCCCTCAGACCTTATTGTTGACGATGAAACACAGAAATTGCATCGGAATGAAATACAAAAGGCACAATGCCGACTTAAGTACAAGTAGACCGACTCTTCTTACTGTCTATGTTTTGAACCATTCCTGCGACACTAGTGATAGCTTCTGATGCTTCACTTCAGGTTTACTGTATACCTCTCACCTTCTTATTGACGATAAAACACAGAAATTGCATAGAAATTTAATACAAAAGGCACAATGCCGTCTTAAGTACAAGAAGACTGACTCATCCTACTGTCTACGTTTTGAACCATCCCTGTGACACTAGTTATAGATTATGATGCTTCACTTCAGGTTTACTGTATCTCTCTCACCTTCTTATTGACGATAAAACACAGAAATTGCATCGGAATTAAATAAAAAAGGCACAATGCCGACTTAAGTACAAGAAGACTGACTCTTCTTACTGACTATGTTTTGAACCATTCCTGTGACAGTAGTTATAGATTCCGATGCTTCGCTTTAGGTTTACTGTATCCCTTGGATATTCTTATTGACGATGAAACACTGAAATTGCATCGGAATTAAATACAAAATAGGCACAATGCCGAATCAAATACAAGATGACTGGCTCTTCTTACTCTCTATGCTTTGAACCTTTCCTGTGAGAACGGTTATAGATCCCGATGCTTCACTTCAGGATTACTGTATCCCTTGGACCTTCTTATTGACGACGAATTACAGAAATTGTATCGGAATTAAATAGAAAAGGCACAATGCCGACTTAATTACAAGAAGACTGACTCTTCTTACTGACTATGCTTTGAACATTTACTGTGAGACCAGTTTTATATTCCGATGATTCACTATATGTTTACTGTATCCCTTGGACCTTCTTATTGACGATGAAACACAGAAATTGCATCGGAATAAAATACAAAAGGCACCATGTCCACTTAAGTACAAGAAGACTGACTCTTCTTAGTGACTATGTTTTAAACCATTCCTGTGACACTAGTTACAGATTCCGATGCTTCACTTCAGGTTTACTGTATCCCTCTGACCTTCTTATTGACGATGATGCATAGAAATTACATCGGAATTAAATAGATAAGGCACAATGCCGACTGCAGTACATGAAGACTGACTCTTGCTACTGTCTACGTTTTGAACCATTCCTGTGACACTAGTTTTAGATTCCGATGCTTCACTTCAGTTTTACTGTATCCCTCTGACCTTCTTATTGTCGAAGAAACACAGAAATTGCATCGGAATGAAATACAAAAGGCACAATGCCGACTTAAGTACAAGTAGACTGACTATTCTTACTGTCTATGTTTTGAACCATTCCTGTGACACTAGTTATAGCTTCTGATGCTTCAGTTCAGATTTACTGTATCCCTCTGTCACCCTTATTGACGATGAAACACAGAAATTGCATCGGAATGAAATACAAAAGCCACAATGCCGACTTAAGTACAAGAAAACTGACACTTCTTACTGTCTATGATTTGAACCATTCCTGTGACACTAGTTATAGATTCCGATGCTTCACTTCAAGTGCACTGTATCCATTGGATCTTCTTATTGACGATGAAATACAGAAATTGCATCGAAATTGTATACAAAAGGCACAATGCCGACGTAAGTACAAGAAGACTGACTCATCCTACTGTCTACGATTTGAACCATCCCTGGGGCACTAGTTATAGATTACGATGCTTCACTTCAGGTTGACTGTATCCCTCTGACCTTCTTTTTGACGATGAAACACAGATATTGCATCGTAACTAATTCAAAAGGCACAATGCCGACTTAAGTACAAGAAGACTGACATTTCCTACTGTCTATGCTTTGAACCATTCCTGTGACACTAGTTATAGATTCCGATGCTTCACTTCAGGTTTACTGTATCCCTCTGACCTTCTTATTGACGGTGAAACATAGAAATTGCATCGGAATTAAATAGATAAGGCACAATGCTGACTTCAGTACAAGTAGACTGACTCTTGCTACTGTCTATGATCTGAAACATTCCTGTGACACTAGTTATAGATTCCGATGCTTCACTTCAGGTTTACTGTATCCCTCTGACCTTCTTATTGACGGTGAAACATAGAAATTGCATCGGAATTAAATAGATAAGGCACAATGCTGACTTCAGTACAAGTAGACTGACTCTTGCTACTGTCTATGATCTGAAACATTCCTGTGACACTAGTTATAGATTCCGATGCTTCACTTCACGTTTACTGTATCCCTCTGACCTTCTTATTGACGATGAAACACAGAAATTGCATCGGAATTAAATACAAAAGGCACAATGCCGACTTAAGTACAAGTAGACTGACTCTTCATACTGTCTATGTTTGGAACAATTCCTGTGATACTAGTTATAGCTTCTGATACTTCACTTCAGGTTCACTGTATCCCTCTGACCCCCTTATTGACGATGAAACACAGAAATTGCATCGGAATGAAATACAAAAGGCACAGTGCCGACTTAAGTACAAGAAGACTGACTCTTCTTACTGTCTATGATTTGAACCATTCCTGTGACACTAGTTATAGATTCCGATGCTTCACTTCAAGTGCACTGTATCCCTTGGACCTTCTTATTGACGATGAAACACTGAAATTGCATTGGAATTAAATACAAAAGGCACAATGCCGACTCAAATACAAGATGACTGGCTCTTCTTACTGCCTATGTTTTTAACCATTCCTGTGACACTAGTTATAGATTCCGATGCCTCACTTCAGGTTTACTGTATCCCTTGGATCTTCTTATTGACGATGAAACACAGAAAATGCATCGGAATTAAATACAAAAATCACAATGCCGACTTAAGTACAAGAAGACTGACTTTTCCTACTGTCTATGTTTTGAACCATTCCTGTGACACTATTTATAGATTCCGATGCTTCACTTCAGGTTTACTGTATCTCTCTGACCTTCTTACTGACGACAAAACACAGCAATTGCATCGGAATTAATTAGAAAAGGCACAATGCCAACTTAAGTACAAGAAGACTGACTCTTCTTACTGTCTATGTTCTTAACCATTCCTGTGACACTAGTTATAGATCCGATGCCTCACTTCAGGTATACTGTATCCCTTGGACCTTCTTATTGACGATGAAACACAGAAATTGCATCGGAATTAAATACAAAAGGCACAATGCCGACTTAAGTACAAGAAGACTGACTTTTCCTATTGTCTATGTTTTGAACCATTCCTGTTACACTAGTTATAGATTCCGATGCTTCACTTCAGGTTTACTGTATCCCTCTGACCTTCTTATTGACGAAGAAACACAGAAACTGCATCGGAATGAAATACAAAAGGCACAATGCCGACTTAAGTACAGGTAGACTGACTCTTGCTACTGTCTATGTTTTGAACCATTCCTGTGACACTAGTTATAGCTTCTGATGCTTCACTTCAGGTTTACTGTATCCCTCTGGCCCCCTTATTGACGATGAAACACAGAAATTTCATCGGAATGAAATCAAAAGGCACAATGCTGACTTAAGTACAAGAAGACTGACTCTTCTTCCTGTCTATGATTTGAACCATTCCTGTGACACTAGTTATAGATTCCGATGCTTCACTTCAAGTGCACTGTATCCCTTGGAACTTCTTATTGACAATGAAACACAGAAATTGCAACAAAATTATATACAAAAGGCACAATGCCGACTTAAGTACAAGAAGACTGACTAATCCTACATTCTACGTTTTGAACCATCCCTGTGGCACTAGTTATAGATTTCGATGCTTCACTTCAGGTTTACTGTATCCCTCTGACCTTCTTATTGACGATAAAACACAGAAATTGCATCGGAATGAAATAGAAAAGGCACAATGCCGACATAAGTACAAGAAGACTGACTCTTCTTACTGTCTATGTTTTGAACCATTCCTGTGACACTAGTTATAGATTCCGATGCTTCACTTCAGGTTTACTATATCATTTTGACCGTCTTATTGACGATGAAAAACAGAAATTGCATCGGAATCAAATAGAAAGGGGACAATGCCGACTTAAGTACAAGTAGACTGACTCTTCTTACTGACTATGTTTTGAACCATTCCTGTGACACTAGTTACAGATTCCGATGCTTCACTTTAGGTTTACTGAATCCCTTGGATATTTTTATTGACGATGAAAAACTGAAATTGCATCGGAATTAACTACAAAAGGCACAATGCCGTCTCAAATACAAGATGACTGGCTCTTCTTACTCTCTATGCTTTGAACCTTTCCTATGAGACCAGTTTTAGATTCCGATGCTTCACTTCAGGATTACTGTATCCCTTGGATCTTCTTATTGACGACGAAACACAGAAATTGCATCGGAATTAAATAGAAAAGCACAATGCCGACTTAATTACAAGAAGACTGACTCTTCTTACTGACTATGCTTTGAACATTTACTGTGAGACCAGTTTTATATTCCGATGATTCACTATATGTTTACTGTATCCCTTGGACCTTCTTATTGACGATGAAACACAGAAATTGCATCGGAATAAAATACAAAAGGCACCATGCCGACTTAAGTACAAGAAGACTGACTCTTATTAGTAACTATGTTTTGAACCATTCCTGTGACACCACTTTTTGAATCCGATGCTTCACTTCAGGTATACTGTATCCCTCTGACCCTCTTATGGACGATAAAACACAGAAATTGCATCGGAAATAAATACAAAATGCACCATGTCGACTTAAGTACAAGAGACCGACTCTTCTTAGTGACTATGTTTTAAGCCATTCCTGTGACAATAGTTATAGATTCCGATGCTTCATTTCAGGTGTACTGTATCCCTTGGACCTTCTTATTGACGATGAAGCACAGAAATTGCATCGGAATTATATACGAAACTCACAATGCCGACTTAAGTACAAGAGGACTGACTATTCCTACTGTCTCTGTTTTGAACCATTCCTGTGACACTAGTTATAGATTCCGATGAATCACTTTAGGTTTACCGTATCCCTTGGACCTTCATATTGACGATGAAATAAAGAAATTGCATCGGAAATAAATAGAAAAGGCACAATGGCGACTGAAGTACAAGAAGACTGACTCTTCCTACTGTCTATGTTTTGAACCATTCCTGTGACACTAGTTATAGATTCCGATGCTTCACTTCAAGTGCACTGTATCCCTTGGAACTTCTTATTGACAATGAAACACAGAAATTGCAACAAAATTATATACAAAAGGCACAATGCCGACTTAAGTACAAGAAGACTGACTTATCCTACATTCTACGTTTTGAACCATCCCTGTGGCACTAGTTATAGATTTCGATGCTTCACTTCAGGTTTACTGTATCCCTCTGTCCTTCTTATTGACGGTGAAACATAGAAATTGCATCGGAATTAAATAGAAAAGGCACAATGCCGACTTAAGTACAAGAAGACTGACTCATCCTACTGTCTACGTTTTGAACTATCCCTGTGGCACTAGTTATAGATTTCGATGCTTCACTTCAGGATTACTGTATCCCTCTGACCTTCTTATTGACGATGAATCATAGATATTGCATCTGAATTAAATACAAAAGGCACAATGCCGACTCAAATACATGATGACTGGCTCTTCTCACTCTCTATGCTTTGAACCTTTCCTGAGAGACCGGTTTTAGATTCCCATGCTTCACTTCAGGATTACTGTATCCCTCAGACCTTATTGTTGACGATGAAACACAGAAATTGCATCGGAATGAAATACAAAAGGCACAATGCCGACTTAAGTACAAGTAGACCGACTCTTCTTACTGTCTATGTTTTGAACCATTCCTGTGACACTAGTTATAGCTTCTGATGCTTCACTTCAGGTTTACTGTATACCTCTCACCTTCTTATTGACGATAAAACACAGAAATTGCATAGAAATTAAATACAAAAGGCACAATGCCGACTTAAGTACAAGAAGACTGACTCATCCTACTGTCTACGTTTTGAACCATCCCTGTGACACTAGTTACAGATTCCGATGCATCACTTTAGGTTTACTGTATCCCTTGGATATTCTTATTCACGATGAAACACTGAAATTGCATCGGAATTAAATACAAAATAGGCACAATGCCGAATCAAATACAAGATGACTGGCTCTTCTTACTCTCTATGCTTTGAACCTTTCCTGTGAGAGCGGTTATAGATCCCGATGCTTCACTTCAGGATTAATGTATCCCTTGGACCTTCTTATTGACGACGAATTACAGAAATTGTATCGGAATTAAATAGAAAAGGCACAATGCCGACTTAGGTACAAGAAGACTGACTCTTCTTACTGACTATGCTTTGAACATTTACTGTGAGACCAGTTTTATATTCCGATGATTCACTATATGTTTACTGTATCCCTTGGACCTTCTTATTGACGATGAAACACAGAAATTGCATCGGAATTAAATACAAAAGGCACCATGTCGACTTAAGTACAAGAAGACTGACTCTTCTTAGTGACTATGTTTTAAACCATTCCTGTGACACTAGTTACAGATTCCGATGCTTCACTTCAGGTTTACTGTATCCCTCTGACCTTCTTATTGACGATGATGCATAGAAACTACATCGGAATTAAATAGATAAGGCACAATGCCGACTTCAGTACAAGAAGACTGACTCTTGCTACTGCCTACGTTTTGAACCATTCCTGTGACACTAGTTATAGATTCCGATGCTTCACTTCAGTTTTACTGTATCCCTCTGACCTTCTTATTGTCGAAGAAACACAGAAATTGCATCGGAATGAAATACAAAAGGCACAATGCCGACTTAAGTACAAGTAGACTGACTCTTCTTACTGTCTATGTTTTGAACCATTCCTGTGACACTAGTTATAGCTTCTGATGCTTCAGTTCAGATTTACTGTATCCCTCTGTCACCCTTATTGACGATGAAACACAGAAAATGCATCGGAATGAAATACAAAAGCCACAATGCCGACTTAAGTACAAGATAACTGACACTTCTTACTGTCTATGATTTGAACCATTCCTGTGACACTAGTTATAGATTCCGATGCTTCACTTCAAGTGCACTGTATCCCTTGGATCTTCTTATTGACGATGAAACACAGAAATTGCATCGAAATTGTATACAAAAGGCACAATGCCGACTTAAGTACAAGAAGACTGACTCATCCTACTGTCTACGATTTGAACCATCCCTGGGGCACTAGTTATAGATTACGATGCTTCACTTCAGGTTTACTGTATCCCTCTGACCTTCTTTTTGACGATGAAACACAGATATTGCATCGGAATTAAATTCAAAAGGCACAATGCCGACTTAAGTACAAGAAGACTGACTTTTCCTACTGTCTATGCTTTGAACCATTCCTGTGACACTAGTTATAGATTCCGATGCTTCACTTCAGGTTTACTGTATCCCTCTGACCTTCTTATTGACAGTGAAACATAGAAATTGCAACGGAATTAAATAGATAAGGCACAATGCTGACTTCAGTACAAGTACACTGACTCTTGCTACTGTCTATGATCTGAAACATTCCTGTGACACTAGTTATAGATTCCGATGCTTCACTTCACGTTTACTGTATCCCTCTGACCTTCTTATTGACGATGAAATACAGAAATTGCATCGTCTTTAAATACAAAACGCACTATGCCGCCTCAAGTACAAAAAGACTGACTCTTCCTACTGTCTATTTTTTAAACCATTCCTGTGACACTAGTTATAGATTCCGATGCTTCACTTGAGGTTTACTGAATCCCTCTGACCTACTTATTGACGATCAAACACAGAAATTGCATCGGAATTAAATAGAAAATGCACAATGCCGACTTAAGTACAAGAAGACTGACTGTTCTTACTGACTATGCTTTGAACATTTCCTGTGAGACCAGTTTTAGATTCCAATGCTTTACTATATGTTTGCTGTATCCCTTGGACCTTCTTATTTACGATGAAACACAGAAATTGCTTCGAAATTAAATTCAAAAGGGACCATGCCGACTTAAGTACAAGAAGACTGACTCTTCTTAGTGACTATGTTTTGAACCATTCCTGTGACACTAGTTACAGATTCCGATGCTTCACTTCAGGTTTACTGTATCCCTCTGACCTTCTTATTAACAATGAAACACAGAAATTGCATCGGAATGAAATACAAAAGGCACAATGCCGACTTAAGTACAAGAAGACTGAATCTTCTTACTGTCTATGATTTGAACCAATCCTGTGACACTAGTTATAGATTCCGATGCATCACTTCAAGTGTACTGTATCCCTTGCACCTTCTTATTGACGATGAAACACAGAAATTGCATCGGAATTAAATACAAAAGCACAATGCCGACTTAAGTACAAGTAGACTGACGCTTCTTTCTGTCTATGTTTTAAACCATTCCTGTGACACTAGTTATAGATTCTGATGCTTCACATCAGATTTACTGTATCCCTCTGACCTTCTTATTGACGATGAAACACAGAAATTGCATCGGAATTAAATACAAAAGCACAATGCCGACTTAAGTAGAAGTAGACTGACGCTTCTTTCTGTCTATGTTTTGAACCATTCCTGTGACACTAGTTATAGATTCCAATGCTTCACTTCAGGTTTACTGTATCCCTCTGACCTTCTTATTGACGATGAAACATAGAAATTGAATCGGAATTAAATAGATTAGGCACAATGCTGACTTCAGAACAAGAAGACTGACTCTTGCTACTGTCTATGTTTTGAACCATTCCTGTGACACTAGTTATAGATTCCCATGCTTCACTTCAGGTTTACTGTATCCCTCTGACCTTCTTATTGACGAAGAAACACAGAAATTGCATCGGAATGAAATACAAAACGCACAATGCCGACTTAAGTAAGGTAGACTGACTCTTCTTACTGTCTATGTTCTTAACCATTCCTGTGACACTAGTTATAGATCCGATGCCTCACGTCAGGTATACTGTATCCCTTGGACCTTCTTATTGACGATGAAACACAGAAATTGCGTCGAAATTACATACAAAAGGCACAATCCCGACTTAAGTACAAGAAGACGGACTCATCCTATTGCCTATGTTTTGAACCATCCCTGTGACACTAGTGATAGATTACGCTGCTTCACTTCAGGTTTACTGTATCCCTCTGACCTTCTTATTGATGATAAAACACAGAAATTGCATCGGAATTAAATAGAAAAGGGACAATGCCGACTTAAGTACAAGAAGACTGGCTCTTCTTACTGACTATGTTTTGAACCATTCCTGTGACATTAGTTATAGATTCCGATGCTTCACTTTAGGTTTACAGAATCCCTTGGAAATTCTTATTGACGATGAAACACTGAAATTGAATCGAAATTAAATACAAAAGGCACAATGCCGACTCAAATACAAGTTGACTGGCTCTTCTTACTGGATATGTTTTTAACCATTCCTGTGACACTAGTTATGGACTCCGATGCCTCACTTCAGGTTTACTGTATCCCTTGGACCTTCTTATTGACGATGAAACACAGAAATTGCATCGGAATTTAATACAAAAGGCACAATGCCGACTTAAGTACAAGAAGACTGACTTTTCTTACTGTCTATGATTTGAACCATTCCTGTGATACTAGTTATAGATTCCGATGCTTCACTTCAGGTTTACTGTATCCCTCTGACTTTCGTACTGACGATAAAACACAGCAATTGCATCGGAATTAAATAGAAAAGGCACAATGCCGAGTTAAGTACAAGAAGACCGACTCTTCTTACTGGCTATGTTTTTAACCATTCCTGTGACACTAGTTATAGATTCCGATGCCTCACTTCAATATCACTGTATCCCTCTGACCTTCTTATTGACGATGAAACACAGAAATTGCATCGGAATTAAATACAAAAGGCACAATGCGCACTTAAGTACAAGAAGACTTAATTTTCCTACTGTCTATGTTTTGAACCATTCCTGTGACACTAGTTATAGATTCCGATGCTTCACTTCAGGTTTACTGTATACCTCTGACCCCCTTATTGACGATGAAACACAGAAATTGCATCGGAATGAAATACAAAAGTCACAATGCCGACTTAAGTACAAGAAGACTGACTCTTCTTACTGTCTATGATTTGAACCATTCCTGTGACACTAGTTATAGATTCCGATGCATCACTTCAAGTGTACTGTATCCCTTGCACCTTCTTATTGACGATGAAACACAGAAATCTCATCGGAATTAAATACAAAAGCACAATGCCGACTTAAGTACAAGTAGACTAACGCCTCTTTCTGTCTATGTTTTGAACCATTCCTGTGACACTAGTTATAGATTCTGATGCTTCACTTCAGATATACTGTATCCCTCTGACCTTCTTATTGACGATGAAACACTGAAATTGCATCGGAATTAATATAAAAGTTTCAATGCCGACTTAAGTTCAAGAAGAGTGACTCTTCCTAATGTCTACGTTTTGAACAATTCCTGTGACACTAGTTATACATTCTGATGCTTCACTTCAGGTTTACTGTATCCCTTGGACCTTCTTATTGACGACGAAACACAGAAATTGCTCGGAATTAAATACAAAAGACACAATGCCGACTTAAGTACAAGAAGACTGACTTTTCCTACTGTCTATGTTTTGAACCATTCCTGTGACACAAGTTATAGATTCCGATGCTTCACTTCAGGTTTACTGTATCCCTCTGACCTTCTTATTGACGATGAAACATAGAAATTGAATCGGAATTAAATAGATAAGGCACAATGCTGACTTCAGTACAAGAAGACTGACTCTTGCTACTGTCTATGTTTTGAACCATTCCTGTGACACTAGGTATAGCTTCGGATGCTTCACTTCAGGTTTACTGTATCCCTCTGACCCCCTTATTGACGATGAAACACAGAAATTGCA